>NW_025892502.1:0-1640 GCF_002878395.1 Capsicum annuum
CACTTGAAAAACAAGTGGCTAACTTGGGTGAGGTGAACTCACAACACTTAGTGGTATTTTTAATGGACGGATGCACAAATCTCCTTTAGAGATGGACGAAAAAATTATTGGATTGGATGAGGAGGGACGAACCAGAGCGATAAAGGGATGAATATCAGTGGATTATGGCAACAAGGCCACTCTTTCACTTACAATACCCTGTCGCATATTTAAGTCGTCTGCAAAGGATTCTACCCACAGCTCGATGGAAATTATACTTCAAGGAGGCCACCGCGACTCTTCTACCACGGTGGATTAGCAAATGACACGTACCCTTGGGGGCCGAGACCCCTACTGCGGGTCAGCAAATGGACAGCGGGCGCATACTTCTCTTTTAGTCCAGATTTTAACTTAGAGGCATTCAGTCATAATCCAGCACACGGTAGCTTTGCGCCACTGGCTTTTTAACCAAGCGCGATGACAAATTATGTGAATCAACATTTCCTCTCGTACTAGGTTGGATTACTATTGTGACACTATCATAAGTAGGGTAAAACTAACCTATCTCACGACGATCTAAAACCAGATTACGTTCCCTATTGGTATGTGAACAGTCCAACACTTGGTGAATTCTGCTTCACAATGATAGGAAGAGCCGACATCGAAGGATGTAAAAGCAATGTCGCTATGAATTCTTGGCTGCAACAGGCCAGTTATCCGTGTGGTAACACTATTTTGAGACCTCTAGCTTCGAATTCTGAAGGTCTAAAGGATCGTTAGGCCACACTTTCATGGTTCGTATTCGTACTGAAAATCAGAATCCAACGAGATTTTACCCTTTTGTTCTACACGATATATCTATTCTTGTTGAGCTTATCTTAAGACACATGCATTATCTTTTAACAGATATGCCACCCCAGCCAAACTCCCCACCTGACAATGTCTTCTGCTCGGATCGGCCCGCAGAGCGGCCCTTGGGTCAAAAAAGAGGGGTAATGCCCCATTGCCGATTCACTTAATAAGTAAAATAACATTAAAAGTAGTGGTACTTTACTTTCGCCTTTCGGCTCCCACTTACACTACACCTCTCAAGTCATTTCACAAAGTCGGAGTAGAGTCAAGTTTAAGAGGGTCTTCTTTCCCCGCTGACTCTACCAAGCTCGTTTCCTTGGCTGTGGTTTTGCTGGATAGTAGACAGGGATAGTGGGAATCTCGTTAATCCATACATGCATGTCACTAATTAGATGAAGAGGTATTTGGCTACATTAAGAAAGTTATAGTTACTCCCGCCATTTACACGTGCTTGGTTGAATTTCTTCACTTTGACATTCAGTGCACTGGGTAGAAATCAGAATGCGTGAATATCCGTTGGGACCATCGCAATGCTTTGTTTTAATTAAACAGTCGGATTCCCTTTGTCTGTACAAGTTCTGAGTTGGCTGTTCGACGTGCGAGGAAGGCCCCCGAAGGAACCGTTCCCAGTCCGTCCCCTGACTGGCACGCAGCGACCCGCTCTCACTGCAAAAGCAGAACGAGTAGTCCACCGACAGCCGACGGGTTTGGTACTGGTACCCCCATGCCCAACCCTCAGTACCAATCCTTTTCTAGAATTTATGAATCTATTTTGTCGACTTTCCTTGCCTACATTATTCCATCAACAA
>NW_025892503.1:0-9371 GCF_002878395.1 Capsicum annuum
ACCCTCACCTATTCAATCACTTTCACAACTTCATTTCTTTCACCATATTCACACACGGCAAAAACCCTCAAGTCTTGCCAAACCCCCAATCAGTTAAACTCCCTTTTATTAAAAATAGGGGAAATGTGGACGGAATTACAATGTGGGGATCGAACACTGGGGATTGAACACTCACCAATAAGGTGGGCGTTCAGGTAACCAACCAACTGAGCTACTACAATTCCTCGTATTAGTTAAACCACAATTCTTCTTTCACAAAAACTAAACATGACCCACTACACAAAAACATAAAATGATCACAATTAAAACAAATAAAACTCAACAAAATTAGGGCATAATGATTAAAAACCTCACCTATTCAATCACTTTCACAGCTTTGATACTTTCACCATACTCCACACATCAATACACAGTGTGTGTCTGTATATAGAGGGGGTGGGGTGTACCAAGTGGGGGGGGGGGTATAGGGGGGGGGGGGGTAGGAGGGCCTGTTTCCGACACTGAGGTTTTTGATTGTCTGCCAAAGTACCGGAGCCCCTGGGTGTACGTTCGTTTGCTATATTGGCCAAATTTATACGCACGGATTCTTTATTAATTACCCTTACTTCTTCATTTATTTACTATATTGCCACTGTTGGAGACATTTGCTTTCAGCCCCCAAATGGCATTGAAAACTACTTATGATTTTAGTTACTTATTTAAAAAAGAAAAAAAAAAGTTTAAAATTTATATGAAAGAGAAAAATTATCTACTTTATATTAAAAATATTTTAAAATTTTGAATTAAATAATTTAAATGAAGCTAACGTCTTATTAAGTAGAATTGATCTTTAGTTATATATTACTATGTGAGGTTAATTAAAGATTTTATGTCATTCAACATTGTTACATTAAAAATAACAAACATATAAAAATAAAAATAAAAAATTCTAATTTTGACTCTTGTAAAATAATTTATTTTCGGTGATTAATTTTATTGAGTCGATCTTGTCGTAGTGTGAGAATTGATAATTTTTGTGATATTTCCTTTTCTGCCTCCTTGTGATTTATTTAAAATCATTTAATCCACGCAATTTTGTTAACTTGTGTTTTGATACTACACTTTGTGATGTATAGTTAATTACCTATTCTCTAGGTCTTGAACTGGTGATTTTTTTCTTTGTAAATTCGGTGTAGGTGACGTGGTTTGAGAACACTTAAGATAACATGATTTAGCCGATTAGATACGGACACTATAAATATTAAACACAAATATATAAACAAAAATAATGATCAGATGAAATGCACCTTAAGGAAAACAATCGCACTAAGTTGCCAAATTTTTTTTGATACTACACTTTATAATATATGAGATAATTGCCTTTTCTCTAGGTCTTGAATTGATGATTTTTTTTTCTTTAAAAACTCGATGTAGGTGACGCTGTTCAAAAACATCTAAGATAACATGATTTAGTCGATTGGATGTTTAAGAATACTACAAATATTAAATACAAATATATAAACAAAAAATAATGATAAGATGAAATGTACCTCTAGAAAAAATCTCACACTGAGTTGCCAGATTTTTTTCCCCTACGGTATCGTAAAAATCGCTCGAAGCAGATTAATCTAGGGTTGAATGTGTTTGGGAAAGACATTGTTTACATCGAATAAATAATACTTAGATGCAATTTAGGCCGTTTGATTAAAAGAAAGCTAACGGTTGAGATCTAAAAAATGGTACAGTAGCGTGGATTGGCGAATTATAAATGAATGTGTCCGATCATTCATTAAAAGTTATTATCATAAATCTTGCTTTCTTAAAACATCTCCACTTAAATTGACTTGTTATTGCTTTATATATGAACTTTAAAAATGCCTCTAGACTTTAAACCAATTAATTTCTCTGTACGTGCATTGTACGTGTCTGTTGAGTTATGTAATAAACAGTTTTGTAGAATACATCTACTTGTCAATTTTTTAACAAGATCTACAAGTCTCATTTAAATTTATAAAAACCACTTTTATCATTTTCTCGAGCAAAATACAACTACTATTCCCCTCAATTTTCAAGATTTTAACCGCTAATTTATCGCCGACAAGGTGAGAGTTGGCAAAAGAAAAACATTTGGGGTCTTTAAAGAGTGATTCCAAACATCCAAGCTCCAAAAGACAAAACAACAAAGTATTGGGGCAACTTTTAAATAAATACTATTTACAGGGTCCAAAATAGAAAATACATCCAAAATTTATAAGCCCAAATTTTTACTGCTTTCTTTCAGTTTACAGTTCAAGAATCAGATTTTGGATCAGCAAAATTTTCTTCCTATTTTACCCCTTCAAATTTAACCATAAGAATGGCGATGACCATTGAAGGTACAATCTTTTTGCTCCCTAATTACAATTTTGTATTAACAATAAACCCCTTTTAATTAATTTGTTTATTTTTTTTCTTTTTTTTTTTAGTTGTATTATTTTTGCTTTTTTCTAGTTATTGTATCAAAAGTTTGAGGTTTAAGGTTGTTGATTATTAGATTATGGTTGGTGGGGTTCTTTGTTTTGGGTTAATATAAATGGCTCAATTTTTTTATTTTTTTTTGAATTCCTTTATAATTTTAGTGCAGCTGAAGTACTTATGATTAAACTTTTAGCTCCTGTTTGGCTGTAGATTTTGAAGTTGAAATTGGAAATTTGAGTTTTGGAATTTGAAGTTGTACTTGAACATGCATTTTACTAGGAAAACTTTGAAGTTTTGTGAGCCAGTCTTTGGGACTTGAAAATATTAAAGATCAATTTTTTTTTATCAAATTCATGGTCAAACAGATATTTGAAGATAAATTTCAAAATTTGATCCAAAATTATTGCCAAACACTAGCTTAGGCTTATGTTTCAAAAAAGTTCACATCTCTCAGTTTCTTCTTTGCTTTTTGATGGCAATTCAAGATTCATTCATGACACAATTCTAGTTTATTACAGCTGAAATGCTTCTAAGTAAAGATTTAAGCTCATGTTTGGCCGTAGATTTTGAAATTGAAACTTGAAAATTTGAGTTTTTGAAGTTGTATTAAGTTGTATTAGGACATGCATTTTTCACTCAAAAAGAAAATTAATTGAAGTTTCGTGAGTGGAAGTATCGAAAACCCAAAAACTGGTTTGAGCTAGTGTTTGGGAACTTGAAAATATTTGAAGATCAGATTTATCAAATTTCATGGTTAAATAGATACTTGAAGATAAATTTTCAAATTTGATCCAAAATTTATGACCAAACGCTAGGTTAGGCTCATGGTTTAAAAAGTTGAAATCTTTAGATTTCTTATTTGCTTTTTGCTGGCAATAGAATTCTTGATTCATCCATGTCCAAGTTCTAGTCTTTTGAGTTCTTTAGTAATTTTACTACAGCTGAAATACTTCTGATTAACATTTTGGCTTAAGGTTTCAAAAAGTTTGCATTTTACATAGTTATTCTTTGCTTTTTACTGACAATGGAGTTCTTATCAAATCTTTAATTATGGGCGGGAGTGGCAGCTTATGATATGTCTAATCATTTTCCTTTTCACCAAGCTTGATTCTCGAGTTAAAAAATAATAATTTGAAGCTTGATTCTTGAGTTAAAAAAGACTTGCAATAGAATTTGAGCAAGTTGCATTGTATTATCAAGAAGAACTGAACTGCAGAGAGTTCACATAGATCCAAACATCATTTAAGCGGATGTAGAATGGACACTTGGCTATCCGATTGCAGATGGTAAGCTGACCTATGGTGCAATTCAACTTGCCAGTGTTGCTTTGGTAGATAAGTTATTATTGGCTGTGTCAAAACACATGGAAGCATAGGAGAACTCGCAAAATGTGTCAGGTTTTAGGAGAGCAACACATCTTAGAGATATGAGCTAAAGTATGTCTTCAGTTTGCTTCTGAAATTGAACTAAAAAATTATGATAAGGGTATTGAAGTTTAATGTTTCATCCTCTAATGAGTGGTGGCTGCTTCTGCCATTTGTAAGTACGACCAGCATGTGGCTGTAGATCGTGGACTATGACTACTTCTTACTCTTGACTTCTAATAAAACCGTGATCCTCATTTGTAATTAGTAACAATCCAACTTGTTAATCAATAGAAATCCAATAATTTCCGAACTGATTAGTCTACTCAATAATTGTGTCTTTCTGGCTAGACCGGGATGACTAAAGAAGGGCTTTGCTTATTTACTCGATGTTTCTCTTTGGCTCTTCTATTTACAAATGATGGTATCATCAAAATGATTTATTTTGATCATATTTCTAATTTAATGTAACTCGTTAACTTTAAATTGTCGAATCTCATTGTGTTCATACTATTACTAACTTTATTTTTTTCTGGTCCTCTGTGTCACCTTTATGGTTCACTTGCTGTTTTCACTTCTCGGATAAAGTGTAAGTGATTCAACTAATATTTGCCATTGGTTTGTATTTCTGGTAGACTGTTTCTGATATAATGTCTGATCCAGGCTTGCGGGGCTTGCTTTCATGTTCTCTTCCAGCATCTTGTTACAGATTCTGGTAGGTCTTATAAATGTTTTCCTACGTGATGAGTGTGTATCCCTAGTTTGTGCAAGTACCAATAAATTTAGTGTATTGCTTGTATAGTAACAAGTTAAATTAAGTTTATCTACTTTCTCATTACCCCCTGTATAGTGTATACCGCCAATAACCCCCCAGCCCCCACCCCCCAACCACCACCACCACAAACGCATTACCATATTATACGTGTTTTGTGTGTAAACAAGAGGATCATTCTGTTTGCTTTTTGTGCATATAATCTATTTTTTTTCTTTTAAAGTAAACAGTGCCCTGTTGGTCTTATCCAAAGAGTTAATTTTAATGATTTTGCTTCAATATTGTTTCTTGTAGGCTTGTGCTTTATACAACAACTGGTGGCCGCTGTTATCTGGTATGTGAAAGAAATGTTATCTATGTAGTTGGCTTATTTCTGTTTTTTAAGCTGAGTAAGCTCTAATTGTTGGCTAACTAAGAAGCGTACTTGGTTTTGGCAGCTCTTATGTATGTTGTGGTCCCCATGCCATGCTTATTCTTTGGCGGTGGATCAACACAGTTCCTAATAAGTCGAGATGGCGGCGGGTAAGATACTTTTACGATGTGCAGAAGTTTATTGAACCTCCTTCTCTCATGAATTTCTTATGTACTGCTGTAAGAAGTGCTTTCTTTACTTATGAAAACTGGGGATAAACTCTGTCTTTTGTGATGTCGA
The DNA here is from genome assembly GCF_002878395.1 of Capsicum annuum. Lineage (NCBI taxonomy): Eukaryota > Viridiplantae > Streptophyta > Magnoliopsida > Solanales > Solanaceae > Capsicum > Capsicum annuum. The sequence continues at coordinate 5,225 of NW_025892503.1, forward strand.
ATAAAGCTGCGGGGTGAGTTAAATGGAAGGGGTACTATATTTCATTAGCCCGTACAGCATTTTAATCCTTTCAAATCATATCGTGGTTTGTTCTATTATTTTCCATCCATTTCTTAAATACATGTTCTAGGTCATGTTCACTTTAAACTCAGAGGTTATATGACTTCTTATTTGATTCTCGTTCATGCTTCATTCATAGAATAATTCGGCTCTTTCTTGAATTGAAAGATACTTGTGAACCATTAATTACTGAAGAAGACTGCTTATATATATTATATGTAGGATTTAGTGATTGCTAATTTGACCGGTCACGTCATTGTTGGAGATTGTCTATCTGCGAAAACTGTGTAATGTTAGTGTTACTGCATTAATAAAATTAGATTTCAGATGGTAAACATTGCATATCAGGGAAACTGGTAAGTGGTATGAAGTACGGATGATTAGGACGTGTGAAGTATGTGTTCCGATAAAAGATGACCTTGCTGCACCCACCAACATGAATGTGAAAATCGACATTCATCTGTTGCTTGTTTTATGATTAAAAACTACATTTTACAATATCTTTATATAATGTGATTCAGTTTGGACTTTGGAATACTTTGAAATAAAAGTCATTTAACTTATATACCAGAAGTCAAGGTTAGACTATAAGAATTCAGGAATGTTATTATGTTTAAAAAATTTGCCTTAAGATTTTTTTTTTTTTTGATAACCGTGGTGTGCGGGCCAGCTTAAGCGCACGTCGACTACTTCCACGAGATACCTGCCACCTCCGACCGGCAACAGGTGTGTGTGAGGTACTCTGTGTGCCAATGGTAGAACAGAGGAAAGAAATCACCTAGTGTTCGTCTCTGTTGGGAATTAAACCTGAAACCTCATGGCGCTCAACCCAACTTCATTGAACCACTAGGCTAGACTGAAAGGATTGGTTGTATTTCTTTTACTCGTGATGCTTTAATAGCTTGGTTGGCCAAGCTTCTAGTAAGTCAACAGTACTTATTTAAGAGAATTTGTATTTGACCAAGATTTTGGAAAAGTATATTTTCTTTTAATTAGTAACAGAAGGTGTAAAACACAGTGTTTCCCCGGTAGCGCTTTTGGAATATTAGTCAAACACAAATTGCTGCTCTCATATTTGCAGAAGTGCTTTTCAAACTGAATTATTTCTCTCCACTTCTGAAAGAAACAAGACGAACAGCATACCAATGCAATCCTATAGCTGGAGTCTGCGGTGGGTATTGTTTCCGATAGCCCCACGGCTCAAGTAAAGCATAATAAAATCAACCATGGAAAGGAAAATACAGTATTGGCACAGCCATGTTAAACATAATGAAGAAAAGAACAACAACAACACATAATACGGTATCGAAGCAAAGGAAACAACAAGCAATAAAAAAATCGAAGAACAAGATACTAGTATGTGAGTACTGATAAGAAAACTTATTAACAGACTAGACAGTGCTTGACTATTTATCGACTTTCTACCTAATCTTGACTTCTAACAAAAAACACTTGTTCAAAATAGCAGATTTTGAAAGCTTGGTCCAACATGCTATATATATATGTTTTATCTATGATTTGATGTTTTAGTGATCGTATGTTGCTCGAACTCTTCAAAAATGTCAGCAGGTGCGTGTTGGATTCTCCAAAAGCAGTGTATTTTTAGAGAATCTGACAAGGGTGCGGCATCGAAAGTGAAGAGTCCGCGCAACATAGTTAGTTTTACTTTATGAAGACCTCCTCCTTTCTTGTTTTTTGCTATCTTTTGTTGCGTACTTCTCGCCAAATCCTTCTCATGTCAGGCCTTTTCGTTTTTCATCTTTGCAGCTGGATAGATGCCGCTAAATTCTTAACTGGTGCATCAGCCGTGGGAAGCATAGCCATTCCCATTATTCTCAGGCATGCAGATCTTATCCAGACAGGAGCAATGTTCATTGAATTCGTCTCCTTCTTCATATTTGTCTGCACGGTCCTGTGTTTTCATCGCGCCAGTCTTGATGACGAGTGGTGATATATCAAAATCGAGGCATCGTGCTTCACATTCCTCGACTGTAATTATGTTGCATATATGGTTCCGACTAACAAGAAATGCAAACAAAGGTAGCGCGGAAAAGGAACCAATGGTAGATATGAAACTAGAAATCTTGCTTCGCGTTTCGCAATGTGTATAGCTTCGTCAAATGTCAGATTCTTGATGTGAGAGTTTCTTTTCGTCGATGTTTGAACCTTTTGCTGATGGAACAAAGACCACATTTTTAGTTATCTGCATTCATAAATTTGCTAACAGATCATAAATCCTCAATCTTGTTGCCTAGTAATGTGAAGCATTCTGTGGATTTTTCTGCTTGGACTTGTGCTTATTTCAATTATACTTGGTGGATTTTCAGAACTCCATTTAGTTGAATTAGCCCCTCGCATAAATGTAAGGTGAGGCTGCGTGCGTACAATAGACCCTTGTGGTCCGACCTTTCCCGTACTCCACTCCGCGCATAATGGGAGCCTCCAAACGCCACGCCTTGAGCTTGACCATCTATACTTTTTTTTTTCCGTGGTTTTCGGGTGTCGCTTTGCGAACTTGACTAGCTGTACCCACCACCGGGTCCTGCTGTTTCAAGGCGGGTCCACCACGGGCCTCGGAGACGCGGCCGGTTTGTAATGCCTCCAGTGGCCCTACTGGGGCTCGAACTCGAACTCGAACTGGCGACCTGAAGGACCGTCCTCAGGCCTTTACCAGCCGAGCTACCTCTCAGGGTTTGACCATCTATACTGTATTTGCTAAATTACATGTAAATATTTTGAGATAATATTTTTTTGCTAACTTATCAAACACTAGAAAATAAATAAAGAAACTCATTTTACAAGAAAACATTTGCTATATTGTCGAAGCTAAATATAGACGTATTGACTTTGTCATTTTCTTACGAAAGCTCTATTAACTACAATAACAACATATTCTGTTTATTCAGTATAATTTCATAAGTGAAGTTCTATCTTTATGGAATAGAATGAACAAAGATTATTATAATCCCTAGAATAAAATAATATATACTCTTGCATTGTAAAAAAATATATATATAAACATGTATTCCTTATTTATTAATTAGAAGTTTGTTGGGAAATATATTGTATAATTAGGTAAAAGAATTCTTTTTATGTATATGTATTATTTATATATTAACTTTTCTTGACTTCTTCATTCGTTTACTCTTTTACATTTTGGTACATTTTTGGCTAAAAGTTGTAACTATAAATATATGTGTGTGTGCGCATAGTGGAAAGTAGCTATTAGGTTGGAACTAATTAAAGGACGCGCAAACTTGATTCAAACACTATGACTTAATATATACTTCCTCCGTACTATTTTAGTCGTCCCAAATTAAGATAACACGGTTATTAAGAAAAATAATAAATAACATGGTTAGTTTATCAGACCTCTATTAAATGATATTTATATTTTAATTTAAAGAAAAAATAATTAATGCAAAGGGTAAAATATGAAAAAAAATAAAAAATTGTCTTGTCTTGATAAGTAAAAAAGGACAAATAAAATAAGGACACCAGATTAGAAAATTTGGGACGAATAAAATAGGACGGAGGAAGTATTTTTTTATCAAATACAGTGATGTTAGAAGTTTTTAAAAAGTCAACGTGGAAAAAAACATAACTAAATAATTGTATAATTAATGTTTGGAATATTATTCAGTGACGAAGCTTTTACTGGGTCCTGTATATTATTAATTATGAAAGACAAATTAAAGATCTTAATTAGGTTGATGGTTGAACATTATTATTATTTCTATCTTCCTTTATAAGCAGAGTTCGGCCAAATCCCATTCGACGAAAAAATATACTATTTATACATGATTAAAATTATTTTTTTATGTGGTTATAGTAGGTGTTGAACCCCCTTTCGACTAAGTTTTCTTTGAATATTGAACCCCCTTAGTTAAAATCGTGGTTCCGCCTCTATTTATAAGGTGCCAACTTTTAGACACATTTTTACAAACCTCAGAGCATTTCACTGTCCTGACAGGATTGCATCAGGGATCTACTCTTAGTCCCTTTTTGTTTGCGTTAGTAATGGATGTGTTGACGCGGCATATCCAAGGGGAGGTGCCGTGGTGTATGCTTTTTGCAGACGATGTAG
>NW_025892504.1:0-17007 GCF_002878395.1 Capsicum annuum
GACGGGAACTTGAAATAGTCATAACTTCTAACCTGGTTATCGAATTTGGGTGAATCTTATATTGATGGAACTCTTATTGAATTTTCCATATGACAAAAAGTGAAAATATTGAAAATTTCTCATGGAATAATCACCATTCAATTAAAATCTAATTCTAGACATTCTTGGGATGAAATTAATTAGAAAACTTTGGGATATTACAACATTTGAAAGCTCAAACTAGTGGATCGATGCGTCGCGTTGCTTATCGTGTCGATGAATATTTTCCTCCAGCTCCCAGTGCAAATTCCAGTGAACCAACGCAGACTCGACTCGTCTTGTTGGCCATCGCATCGATGCCAATGATGCGGTGCGTCAGTCTGCGCGTCGCTAGGTCAGTTTTCAGTCATTAAAAATCTGTATCCTCAGGGGTAATTGGGTCTTTTAACCACATTTATCAACCTCAAAATACAAAATTAAACCATTCTAAGAGCAAAAACTATTCATTCTTCACAAGGGGCTCTCAAGAACAAACTCTAAGAGATTTCAAATTCAATTTAAGGCTCAAAAACTTACCATCAATTTTTTAGAATTTAATTGTTAAGGTATATCAAGTGTTCATACAAGGGTCCCTTCCATCCTTGGAGTTCAAGAAACTACTTTTAAAACTTCAAGTGTATTGATTTCATGAATTTCATGTTGGGTTTGATTATATTCATGATTATAATGATTAATTGGGTTTCAGCCACTTTTCACCCAAAATACACTAGTTTCTCTCAAAAACCTTTCAAGAACAACCTAGGGTTTTTCATAGAAGATTCAATTTCAAGAAAGTTTCACTGTCAATCTTCACGAAATCACGAACTAAGGTATGCGCGTGTTGATTTATGGATCCCTTTTATCCAATAAGCTCAATAACCCTCTTTTAAATTATGAACCATGCTATTATGTTGTGGGTTGATTATATTGTGTGACTGTTGTTATACAACTCCCAAGTTAGAGTCTTTATGTGATTTTCATGATACCATGATATTATGTGAATTGAAACTTGTGAAATTGGATTGAGTTGCAGTGTTTTGAATCATTAATTGATAGTCACACCTATGCCCTAGTTTATGCATGCAAGGTGTTTGATAAAATTCTTAAAGAAATAGAAACCATGCAATTTAGCTAGAATTTGATTTGAATGTCAAATGTATGCTATTCTCTTATATTCAAAAGAATTCCATGCTATTGTCGTACAATGCATATGTTGATAGGATGACATGATGTAGAATATGAAATTTATGAATTCGATTACATGCATCCTCACCACGAAAAAAGAATATGATAACCATGTGAAGTATGAAATTCCCTACTTATGGCATTATGAACTGTGAACTTCGTTCCTATGATCAAGAAGTGATATGGTGTCAGTTTTCTTCCATCGAGTCCTGGGGGTACTTATACCCAAAATATTAGCTGTGTGCCTAGAGCCATGTCATATTTTCATGATACTCTCAGTCAAGCTATGATTCTTAGACTTCAGACAGTCTTATGACTCAGGAAATCTCCATGATCTCATGAACTCAATCAGTTATCAGATATCAGTAGTATTCTATTACTTAACGAAATTCAGTAACTCAGTAACTTAGTCCATGTTCGTTTTAGTAAATCATGTTCAGTGTCTATTAAGATGGGATTAGAAATTAGCACCGAGTGAACCCAAGGATGGGAACTCACCTGTTATATGAGGGTGTGATTCTTAGAAGCAATCCTTGTGTTCTAGAAATATGTAGCCAGAATAGGTTGAAATATCATAGCCTGATATATGAGTATAGATGAGGTGGCTTAACCTAATATATGAGGGTTCCTACCGTTCTTACTAGAGTTACTTGTTATATGAGAGTTACTCACACGTTGTCCTTACCAGTAGCGCAGTATTGACACCCTTCCAATCAGGGCACATATTGGACCCCAGTTTAGCTATTATAGCATATATGGGTCATGTCAGTTAAATAACTACCTCTCACAGTTTTAGTATCAATCTTTGTAAAATAACTTAGATAGTTCTTTAGATTTCAGGACTATCAGTACAGTCAACTCAAATACAGTACAAAACTCAGATAGTTCCATCAGATTCAAGACTGTCAGATACAATCACTCATGTTATCAATTATCAGACTATATCAGTCATCAGTATGTCATGTTGCCAGTATTCAGATTCAGAAATCATGTATTCACACTATTAGTATCAGTTATAACGTCTCATGCATGTATTCTCACGCTTATGATAGTTAGTCAGTTATTATTATTGTTCATGCATATGAACCCCATGCATTTAGCCTACCTCACATGCATACTAGTACATTCAAAGTACTGACGCATTTGCGCTATGGTGTCTTATACAATAGGTTCAGAGATACGAGCTCCAGAGCATCAGTAGATTCCAGATATCAGCCATCAGAGTTAGAAGTGAGTCCTCATCTTTCAAGGTATGATTATTTCTCCATTATCTCGTTAGTTAGTTTATTAGTTGGAGTTAGTTGGGTACATGTCTCATCAACTCCTTTTTCAGACAGTTCAGTTAGTTAAAGGCTTTCCAAACTATTATGTTCAGACAGTTATTTCAGTTTTGTTTTGGGCATCTCATACCCCACTAGATATTATGACTTATTAGCTATGTTCAATTTGAACCTTATGGCCTTGTAGTTCATGTTTTCACATTATACAGTATTTTATGCAGTATACAGGTATAGATATCAGTCATGGATAAGTTTGTGGTCCTTCGGGGTCATAAGCACCGTGTAGCATTTCGGGTATCAGATTTGGGGCGTTACACCAATCTATCTAGTAAGGGATATGTCTATTAGATAATTACCTCCCACAGTCTTAGTTTCAGTTTCAGTCTCAGTATAGAATTCAGTTCAGTTCTATAGAATCATGAATGTCAGATATAGTTACTCAGTTCAGTAGGAAACTCAGCACAATTCCACAGAATTAGGACTGTCAGCTACAGTCATTCAACTATCAGTTATACAGTATCAGTAAACTCAGATATCAATAAATCAATAATTTAGAACTCAATATCTAGTGTCATCATGATCTCAGTTCCAGTTTATATATTTCATGCATGTACTCTTTTTCAGTTATACTCATGTTATTCAGTCAGTATTGTTTATGCATATGAACCCATGCATATCAGCCTACCTCACTTAGCATACCAGTACATTCAAAGTACTAATGTGTACCTTTCTTTGCACTATGATGTCTTATTATAGGTTTAGACGCATGGGCTCTCGGTCATACTTAGCTGCCCAATCCATCAGTAGCATATTAGTGGTGAGTCCTTAGTGTTCGAGGATAGATTTATTATTATAGTATTTTGGTACTTAGTTTATTTTAGTAGTCGGAGTTAGGTGGGGACTTGTCCCATCAACTCCTTGTTCAGATAGTAGAGGTTTTTCAGACTAGAGTATTTATAGACAAATGTTCAATTTTGGTATTGACATACCATACTCAGTATTTATTTATAGTTTTGAACCTTATTGCAAGTTTTTACCTAATTTTCTCATAATTAAAATATTATTATTCAATTTTTATAGCAGGTACCAGTCATGGGTTAGCTTGTGATCCCTCAGGATTATGAGCACCGTGTACATTTGGGGTACAGACTCGGGGTGTTACAAATTTGGTATCAGATCCTAAGGTTTAACAGAGTACTAGGAATTCTGAAAGCCACATCTAGTAGAGTTTTGTGCATGGGTGTATAGCGTGCCACACTTATGGATAGGAGGCTATTAGATGTTTTAGAAAAAATTTCTCTTCTTTCAGTAATCATATCTGCGGGTGAGCACAAGCTCGAGTTAAACTCTCTATCTAATTAAAATTTTCTATTCTATTTATAGAATCGGCCTCCAACGAGGACTAAAGAAAGAGAAACGGGAGACCAGCCAGCACCTTAGCTCATCCAGTTAGATTCCCTAGACAAATATTTTCCCCATGCTAAATATAGAGTAGCTTTCACCACCCTATCTCATTCTGTGGCAGCCTAGAATGAATGCCCAACTGCTATTTCGGCCAACCCCATGGCCAATACTACTGCAGCTAGGATTTAAGAATTCACCTGAATGAACCCTCTATCTTTTACAAGTTCAAAGTTAGATGAAGACCCATAGAAATTTTTTGATCAGGTGCAGAAGGTTACAAATATTATGAGGGTGACAACTAGTGAGAGTACCGAATTAGCTGCATATTAGTTTTAGGATATGGCTCACTCATGGTTCGAATAGTGAAAAGTAGAGAGGGCCACATATGTAGCGCCCATAGAATGTGAGGAATTTTCTATTACTTTTCTGGATAGGTTCTTCCCGCTAGAGTTGAGGGAAGCAAAGGTTTTGAAATTTATAAATCTGTAGTAGGGAAACATGACGGTACAAGAGTATTCTCTTAAGTTTACTCAATTATTTAGATATGATCCTCGTGTGGTAGTAGATAGCAGATCTAAGATGAGTAAGTTTATATCTGGTGTGTCTAGTAGTATGGTCAAGGAGTGTAGGACCGCAATGTTGATTAAAGAGATAGACATATCCAAGCTCATGGTCCATACTCAGCAGATATAGAAAGGTAAGAATAAGAAGAAGGAGAGGGAGAACAAGAGAGCTAAAATAGGTAGCTTTAACTTTACCCAGCCTAAGTCAGAGGGTGGTAATCATTCTCAGTTCTACTCAAAATCCTCAGTCCTATCTTTGTCCTCAGCTAGTGCTTCTATGCCAAAATTTTAAGACGCCAATAGAGATAGGACATCAGGACCTAAACCCCAGGGTAGTGTTAGCAGTGCCCGAATAAATCCTCTATGCCAGAAGTGTAGCAGAAACTATCAGAGTGTCTTACGAGATAGCAGTGATGTATTTTCTTAGAACGCCTTAATTTTCTATAATCAGAATGCCACACGGTGCTCATGATCCTGAAGGACCATAAGCTAGCCCTTATCTGGTACCTACTACATTAACTGTATAGAGATACTGAATAATGCAAAAAACTAGCGGAAAACTTGCCATAAGGTTCAAAATATCTAAAATACTCAATACTAAAAATTGAATACTGATACATCTGTCTGAAAACACTGTAGCCTAAAAGCCTCTAAACTGTCTGAATAAGAAGTTGAAGGGATAAGTCCCCATCTAACTCCATCTACAAAAATAAACTAAATATAATGTAATACTGAAATAAGAAGTATCCTCTAATGATGAGGACTCACTGGTACGTCTACTGCTGTTGACTAAGTCTGGACTGCTAAGGGTGCTCTGGATCTTGCGCTTCTGAACCTATGGTATAAGATACCACAACGCAAGAGAAAATTATGCGTCAGTACTTTGAATGTACTGGTATTCTAGATGAGGTAAGGCTAAATGCAAGGGCTTATACATCAACATAACTTAACTGAATAACATGAGAATACTGAATGGGGATATATGCACGAATGCACAGACCAAAACTGGAATCACAGTAACATTGAATACGAGCTCTGAATACTGGTTTCTTAATACTGACTTACTGATGACTGGGTCTACTAATACTGATATCTAAGTTTACTAAATCTGGAATACTGAATAACTAAATCTACTTATATCAATAACTAAGTTCTGAGCTTTCTACTATTGACTGACTAGATCTAAGATCAAACCTCTCTAACAGATGATCTCTTAATCTACTACTAATAATAAGGAATGATTATATCTGAGATCAGACCTATCTAGTGGAAATTCTCTGAATCTTGTAATAATAGAAATAATGAACTAAGTTTGAGATCAGGCCTATCTATGATCTCTGGATCTACTGTACTGATACTGATTAACTTTATGTAAGACCAGGCCTATCTAGCGGATGGTCCATGAATCTATGGAACTATCTAAGTTCCTTACTGAGATGGGTAACTATATCTGATAGTCCTAATTTATGCGTTCTACTCTCAAGACTGATACTGAAACTGTAACTGTGGGAGTTCTTACTTAACTGACATGCCCCAAATCTGATCTAGTGGGGTCCAACCTGTAACCCCAGATGAAAGAGTGTTACTTCTTCTATGGTCAAGCCTCTCTAACGGGTGATCCTGAACAGGAAGTCAAGCCTAAGGTAGTATGATAGTCAATCCTTAATCTAACGGGTGGCTCCTAGTCCTGCACTGGCTACGCAGTTCTGGGGTTTAGGGACTATTACTAACAACTCTACCTCTTTAATGGGGAAGTCGTCATCCCTGCACTTGCTCGGTGCTAGTTCCTACTCCCAACTGAAGGACTCTGAACTGATTCTTAACTGAACTTAGACTGATTTATATTTCTTGACTGATCTGACTGAGTTCACTTGGTTTCATTATCTGACGTAATACTTATGAATTCTACTTTCTGTCTGAATGTTACTGAGTTCTATAACTTACTAAGCTTTACTAAAATTTGAACTGAGTACTAAGATTGATTAGACCGAATATTGAGACTGGATTGAACTGGTACTGAGATTACTAAATTTTCTTTATGTTCTATCACTGACTAAATTCTACGGATCATAGCACGACTGAGATTATCTTGAGACTGAATTCGCTCTAGACGAGCAGCTAAGTTTTTGGGTATAAATACCCCTAGGACTTGATAGCATAAATAAATATGATAGGACCACACATGAATATCATGACAATGGACTTTCATTCACAACATAATCAATACGATATCTCCTTAATCACTTGAATGTCATAAACATGTAAATGTATACGGTATACATACTAATATCTCATAGTTGTTCAATAAGGAATACACATGGATGAGAATGCATGAAACTTATCATAATACATTCACTAAGGCATTCCAACATACGCTTGGCATGCACTAGTTATCACATAATTGGGAATTTCATGCTTAACATACTAAAAAGGCACTATTCTCTTTACTTAAGCATTCTATCAAACATATGGGGAGCATTCTTTGGCTATACCACAGATTCTATACTTAATTATCATGAATATTTCAATACCATGCAACCTGAAGGGATTTTATCATGAACATCATATAGTAGGATCAAATCTTGGATCTTTGAAATCAAATCATGAATTGAAACTCATCAACAACATGAACTTCAATTTCTATTCACAAAAATCATGGCAATCTCATAATATAAAATCTTGAATTTAGAAAAGAATTCTTGAACTTTTTGGGTGAAAGAAACCCAAGAATCAATATCTAACATACCTCAAAATCTTGAATCTTGAAAGAGAATGAATTTTCTTGAAGGTTCTTGAATTAGGAATGATAATTTCTTGGTTTTCTTAAAGGATAACTTGTATCTTGTTGTTGGGAGATGATCTTGAGAGAAAACCTTAATTTTATTTTTCTTGAGAGTGGAGAGGATTAAGGGTTTTTAAAACTGATTTATGATGGTTATGTATGTGATTTCGATGATTTAAGTCATGAAAGATGAGGGGAAAGTCCAAAATACCCTTACAAAACCACTTTCTAGTTGCTGAAATTCTCAGCTGACAATCAAGGTTAATAAGCCATCAGATCTATGATAGCCCGTCAGCCCAAGTCATCACCTAGGACCTAAAATTGATGGGTTTCTACCTAAGGCTGACGACATTAGCTGATAAGTCGTCAGTTATGTCATAAGCCGTCAGCTTATGTCGTCACATTGCTGCTAGGCTGACCACTGGAGTAAAATGGGTATAAATTTTTTCTCTGATATTGGATTTGGAAAAAATTAGTATCATTGGAAATATAATTCAATTATCTATCTGTTGGTGGGTCATGAGCTCAAAAATTCATAGTATAATGAGAGATATGCTCGTTTGAAGTTGAATTTACCAATGTCATTCTCAAGAATTCATTTGGTAAGGAATGTTTTGATTCGCCTAATAGTTAGGACATATTTGATACCTTAATACACATCAAACTTGATCATAAAACTACCAGTGCACTATAATTCATTTCTCATGGACTCAAAGTGTGATTCTAATACTGGTCTGAATTTTTGGGGTATTACAGTTTTGGATATGGCAAGCCAAGCCACAAAGTCAGATAGTGTCCTCAGATGGGTTTGCAGAGCCAGCATAACCGTTCCTCAGCTCAGTTTGATCACCTGAATCAGCAGTGTGCCACTTCTAGTACCACCAGTGGGTAATTCCCAAACAAACTCTATGCACTTTAGTCCCGACAAGATCAGGAAAGTTCTTCTGATGTGGTCACTGGTACGTTACAAGTTTATCATTTTCATGTTTATGCTTTGCTAGATCCAGGAGCTTCTTTGTCTTATGTAAATCCTTATATACCTGTTGACTTCAAAGTCAATCCTAAAATTCTAGCAAAGCCTTTCTCGATCTTTACCTAGTGGGTAAATTTATCATAGCCCGGTGGGTATACAGGAACTGACCAGTTATGGTATCTTAGAGAGTCACTTCAGTAGACTTAGTTTAATTAGAGATAATCGATTTTGAAATTATTCTCGACATAGATTGGATTCATTCCTGCTATGCCTCAGTCGACTGCAAAAAATAGAATTGTCCAGTTTCAATTTCCAAATAAGCCCATTCTAGAGTAGAGGGGTAGTACTTCAGGACTCAGGGGTCAGTTTGTTTCTTACCTAAAGGCAAGGAAAATGATATCTAAGGGATGTGTCTACCATCTCATTTGAGTTTAAGAATCTGGTTCAGAAACCCCTACTCTTGAGTCAGTATTAGTAGCATGTGAATTCCCAAACGTATTTCCCGAAGATCTTCTCGGAGTTCCTTCCGAAAGGGAAATTGACTTTGGAATAGACCTTCATCTAGATACTCAGCCTATATTTATTTATCCATATAGAATGGCTTCATCAGAACTCAAAGAATGAAAAGAACAGTTGAAAGATCTCCTAGATAAGGGATTTATCAGACCAGTGTATCCCTTTGGAGTGCACCAGTTCTATTTGTGCATAAGAAAGATGGTTCTCTCAGAAAGTGTATAGACTACTATCATATAAATAAAGTCACGGTCAAGAACAAGTATCCACTTCCCAGAATCGATGACTTATTTGACCAACTTTAGGGTGCCAGTTACTTTTCTAAGATAGACCTTAGATCAGGCTATCATCAGCTCAAAGTCGGAGAATGTAACATTCTGAAAATAGCTTTCAGAACTCGGTATGGTCACTTTGAATTCTTAGTCATGTCATTTAGTCTTACTAATGCCCCAACAGCTTTCATGGACTTGATGAACCGTGTGTTCAAGTAGTACTTGGACATGATCATTATAGTTTTCATAGATGACATCCTTGTCTACTCCCACAGTGAGTATGATCATGCAGACCATCTATGAATTTTGGCTATGCTCAGTAGCAGTGAGTATGATCATGCAGACCAACTATGAATTTTGGCTATGCTCAGTAGCCTTCCTCGGCCATATCATTTTTGGTGATGGTATTAGAGTTGATCCCTAAAAAACCAAAACAGTTAGACAACTGACCCAGACCCATCTCTCCATCAAATATCCAGATTTTATTGGGTTTAGCTGGCTATTACCAATGGTTTATTGAGGAATTTTCATCTATTGCATCCCCTATGTCCAAATTAACTCATAAGAAGGTCAAATTTCAGTGGTTAGATTTTTGTGAGAAGAGTTTTTAGGAGTTGAAGACTCGACTCACTACAACCAGATCCAGATAGTTCCAGGTTTGGTATATTATGGTTTTTGGTATATTGTGATGCTTCTAGGGTTAGTTTGGGGTGTGTTTTAATGTAGATAGGTAAGGTCATATCCTATGCCTCTAGACAACTTAAGCCTCATGAAAAGAACTATCCAACTCATGATCTTGAGTTAGCAGCAGTAGTATTTGCCTTAAATATTTGGAGGCACTACTTGTATGGTGTGCACGTTGATGTGTTCACTGACCATAAGATCCTACAGTATGTGTTCTCTTTTAAATACCTAAACCTCTATCAGAGAACGTAGTTGGAGTTATTAAAGGACTATGACATAAGCGTCCTGTATCATCCGGGTAAAGTCAATGTAATGGCTGATGCTCTAAGTAAAATGTCTACGGGGATTTTTGCTTATATGGAGGATGGTAAGAAGAAGTTAGCTCAGGAAGTTCATCAGCTTTCCTGACTGGCTGTCCGTTTAGTCGATTCAGCAGAATGTAATGTATGGGTGTAGAGTAGTTCAGAATCATCTTTGCTTTTTGAGGTAAAGGAAAAGCAGGATAGGGATCCCAACCTAGTTAAGTTAAAAGAATCAGTTAAAGATCAAACGATAAAGGTTTTCTCCCAAGATGGAGATGGTGTATTGCGTTATCAGGGTCGGCTATGTATGCCAGGTGTAGATGACCTGAGATAATGTATTCTTGCAGAAGCACATGGTGCGCGTTACTCTATTCATCCAGGGGCCACTAAGATGTACCGTGATTTGTGGGAGATCTATTAGTAGAGTGAGATGAAGAGAGATATTGCAGAGTTTATAGCTTAGTGCTCGACATGTTAGCAGGTTTATATTGAGCACCAGAAACTTAGTGGGTCTATATAGGAGTTTAGTATTCCCACTTTGAAGTGGGAAGAGGTGAACATGGATTTTACGATGGGTCTGCCTCGTACTTGTCATCAGCACGATTCAGTTTGGGTCATTGTAGATAGGATGACCAAATCAGCTCATTTTCTACCAGTCTATACATCTTTTTCAGTCGAGGACTATGCCAAGCTTTATGTTAGAGAGTTGGTCAGATTACATAGAGTTCCATTATCCGTTATCTCAGATAGAGGTACAAAGTTCACCTCTCATTTCTGGAAAGCCTTCCAAAAGGGTCTTGGTACCCAAGTCCACCTCAGTACTAGCTTTCACCCTTAGAAAGATGGTCAAGTAGAAAGGACCATTCAAACTTTAGAGGATATACTGCTAGCGTGTGTGATAGACTTTAAAGGTAGTTAGGATGACCAATTGCCTTTGATTAAGTTTGCATAAAATAACAGCTATCATTCTAGCATTCAGATGGCTCAGTTTGAGGAACTCTATGATAGGAGATGTAGGTCTCTTATTATTTTTTTAAAGTGGGATAGGCCGCAGTGGTAGGGCCTAACTTGGTGTTTGACACCTTAGAGAAGGTTCAGTTGATTAAGAAAAGGCTTAAGATAGCTCAGAGCTGACAGAAATCATACGCAGATGTGCGGAGAAAGAATCTCAAGTTCGAGATTAGTGATTATATGTATTTAAAGATCTCTCCTATGAAAGGAGTGAAGAGTTTTGGCAACAAGGGGAAGCTCAATCCCCGATATGTCGATCCTTACTGAATTCTCAACCATTTCGGAAAGGTAGCCTACGAGCTTGAGTTACCTTCATATTTAGCTTCAGTCTATCTAGTATTACATGTTTCCTTGCTAAAGAAATGCATAGGTGATCCAATAGTTGTAGTCCCTATTGAGGGCCTAAATATTCAGAACAACCTCTCTTATGAGGAGAATCCAGTCGAAATCCTTGATTATCAAATTCACAGACTGAGGAACAAAAAGGTCCCTCTAGTCAAAGTTCTTTGGCAAAATCAGTCCATTGAGGGAGCTAATTGGGAAACAGAAGCAGATATACAGACCAAGTATCCTCACCTCTTCTCTGTAAACTCAGACTTAGCCCAAGGTAATAGTTTTTCCTTACACGTACTAAATTCCATGCTCAGATTTCCCTTATAGACTTGGTATCAGTCACCATTGTATTTTTCAGTTATGTATTCATGCATCAGATATGCATGTTCAACATGAGAAACTCAGTTTATTAGCAATTCTAGTCATGCATTCATAAATTTTGTTCAGCCATGTACTCTTGCATCAGATATGTATGTTCAGTATGAAATTTCAGCATATCAGTAGTGTCAGTCATGAAATCATGTTACAGTAGTGCATGTCCTGTATCTAAATCTAGTCTATCAGTATTCTCAGCTCAGCCATCCTCATTCGAGGACGAATGTTCTCAAGCGGGAGATATTGTAAGACCCCTCAAAATCCTAAGCTTAACTCAATCCTTTAAAGTTTTTGAAGGGGTCCCAGACTTAGAAAACTTTAGCTAAGTATTCAGACTTAGTGTTATTTTAGCCTTCGTAAGTTGGTAACTCTATTTCATGACCCTCATGACCTTAAAGTAATGATTTTTAGGTTGAATCATGATCAGGAATGTTAGTGGGTGTTCCAGGACAAGTTTTAGATTTTTCAAACTTTGTTTGGATTATATTTGAAAGCTTAAACCAGTGGATCGACACGATCTTGACACATCGCGTTGCCCATTGCGTTGATGAATATTTTCCTCCAGCTCCCAGTGAAAATTCTAGTGAGCCGACGCAGACTCAACAGGTGCGTTGGCCATCGCGTCGATGCCAATGATGTGGTGCGCCGGTCTGTACATTGCTAGGTCAGTTTTCAGTCATTAAAAACCGTGTTCTCAGGGGTAATTCGGTCTTTTTCCCATGTCTATCAACCCTAAAACACGAAATTAAATCCTTCTAAGAGCAAAAACTATTTATTTTTCCCAAGTGGCTCTCAAGAATAAACCCTAAGATATTTCAAATTCAATTCAAGGCTCAAGAACTTACCATTAATCTTTTGGAATTTAGTTGTTAATGTATGTCAAGTGTTCATTCAAGGGTCCCTTCCACCCTTGGAGTTCAAGAAACTACTTTTAAAACTTCAAGTGTATTGATTTCATGAATTTCATGTTGGGTTTGATTATATTCACGATCATAATGATTAATTGGGTTTCTAATCCATGTTTTGTCACAAGTTTCATGAGTAGTTATTTGATATATGTATAGAATCATGTGAATCCATGCTAAACCCTTGAAATTGTAAATGGAGATTTGAATTATAATGCCTATGTGTTGTTTAGTATGATGTGCATGGATTATGTTCTCTAAGTGTTTGATAAATTGCTCATCTGAACATAGAAAAGGGAATAAAACCATGTCATGTTAGCTTATGTGCAAGTTACATCATACAAGTGTTTGATAGAATGTCTCTATGAATGAGTTATGTCCAAGTGCATATAGTTATTTCTTTCAAGTTTATGCTATGATTTTTTTTATGCTATCGAGTCCTGGGGTTATTCAATACCCGAAAACGTAGTTGTTACCTAGAGACATGGCAGTTACAGAAAAGTCTCAGTAGTGTCATAAATAGTAGCAGTTCAGTCAAACCTAGTACTGTTTAGAAATTAGTCCAGTGTCTATTCAGTTGGGAGTAGGATTCAACACCAAGTGAACCCAGGGATGGGGCCATTCCTGCCAGCAGAGGGTTCGACCCTTAGTAGTAGTCCCTGCATTACAAAACTACGTAGCCAGCGTAGGTTAAGATATCTTCCTGCCAGACTAGGGTTAATATATCTCATACGAGTTTTTCTGCCAGCGAGGGTTGACGAAAGAGCTTCTTTTCAGAGAAGGTTAACTCATAGCTTGTCTTTATCCGTGGCATGGTACTGACACTCTTCCAACTGGGGTTACAGGTTGGACCCAATTTATCCAAAAACTGGCATGTCGGTTAGATGATTACCTCCTACAGTATCAGTTTCAGTTTCAATCTCAGTATAGAACTCAGTTCAGTTCTATAGAATCTTGACTGTCAAATACAATCACTCAGTTTAATATGGAACTCAGAATAGTTCCACAAAATTAGGATTGTCAGCTACAATTATTCTGCTATTAGTTATGCAGTATCAGTAAACTCAAATATCAGTAAATCAGTAATTCAGAACTCAGTATCCAGTGTCATCATGACCTCAGTTACAGTTTACGTATTTTATGCATGTACTCTTATTCAATTATACTCATATTATTCAGTCAGTATTGTTCATGCATATGAACCTATGCATCTTAGCCTACCCCACTTATCATACCAGTACATTCAAAGTACTGACATATACCTTTCTTTGTGCTATGATGTCTTATATCATAGGTTCTGACGCACGGGCTTTTGATCATACTTAGCAACCTGATCCATCAACAGTAGACTAGTGGTGAGTCCTTATTGTTCGAGGATAAATTTATTATTATAGTATTTCAATACTCAGTTTATTTCAGTAGTCGAAGTTAGTTGGGGACTTATCCCATCAACTCCTTGTTCAGATAGTAGAGGCTTTTCAGACTAGAGTATTTATAGACACATGTTCAGTTTAGGTATTTATGTACCATACTCAGTATTTATTTATAGTTTTTAACCTTATGGAAAATTTTCTCCTAATTTCTGCATAATTACAATATTATTATTCTCAGTATTTATTTACAGTTTTGAACATTATGGTAAGTTTTTGCCTAATTTCTGCATAATTATAATATTATTATTTAGTTATTGCAGCAGATACCAGTCATGGGTTAGCTTGTGGTCCCTTGAGATTATGAGCACTGTGTAGCATCTGGGGTACAGACTCGATGCGTTACAAATTTGTTAATTGAAAGTTCTTAAGCTAAGTCTTACTTTTAAGGTAATAATTGTAGAACATTTCATAAATGAAAACATAACGTGGTAGAGTTAACTCGTGCCCATGGGGTGGGCATAGCCCCATAATTTGTTGTTTGAAAGTCCTTGAGCTAAGTCTTGCCTCTAAAGCAATAGATGCAGAACATCTCATAAATGAAAATATAACGTGGTAGAGTCAACTCTTGCTCGTGGGGCATAATTTCTTGTTTGAAAGTCCTTGAGCTAAGTTTTGCGTCTAAGGCAATAGTTATAGAACATCTCATAAATAAAAATATAAAGTGGTAGAGTCAACTCTTGCCCATAGGGCATAATTTGTTGTTTCAAAGTCCTTGAGATAGGTCTTGCCTCTAAGGCAATAGTTGTAGAACATCTCATAAATGAAAACATAACGTGATAGAGTCAACTCTTCCCCGTGTGGTATAATTTGTTGTTTGAAAGTCCCTGAGCTAAGTCTTGCCTCTAAGGTAAGAGTTATAAAACATCTCACAGATCAAAATACAATGTGGTAGTGTTAACTCTTGCCCATGAAACATAACTTGTTGTTGGAAAGTCATAAGTCTTGCCTCTACAGTGTAGTAGTGTCAACTCTTACCTATGAAACGTAGCTTGTTGTTTGAAAGTCATAAGTCTTGCCTTTATAATGTGATAGTGTCAACTCTTGCTCATGAGACGTAACTTGAATGGAAGAAATCGAAGAAAAGAACAAACAAAAATTATAGAAAAAGAATAAAATGAAGGAAAATATTACAAAAATAAAAATCAAAGAAAACGTAGAAGTTGAGACAGAATAGAAAAAATAAAGGTTGATAAAAATAAAAAAAATTAAATAAAAATAAAGGTCGAGAAAAATTTAAAAAGAAAAACTAAAAATAAAAAAAAAAGTTTTTTTTTAATAAAAATAGATGTTGAGAGACGTAAAGAAAAAAAGTAAGGGTTGAGAAAACTCAAAAGAACAAAAAAAAAAAAAGAGGAAAGAAAAAACAATTGAGAGGAAAAAAGTAAGGGTTGAGAAAAATTAAAAATAAAAAGAGAAAAGAAAAAATAAAAATCAAAGTAAAATTAAAAAGAGAAAAAAAATAAAAGTTGAAAGATATAAATATGAAGTTGTTATCCATTATGAGGATCATTTATGTAATTTATTTCATTGATCATGGATAATTTTGTTCAAAAAAATATTAGTTAATAGGTAAAGACTATTTTAAGGAAACTTTTTTATTTGGGGCTAAAATTTGAAAGTCACCCCAATTTGAGTCTATTTTTGAGATTCACCTCAAATTTTCAAAAATGGAAAAATTAACTATATAAATTTATTAGATTAGTTATTACAAGTTATAGCAAAACTTTTAAGTTTTCAAGTTATAGCAACTTTCATTTAAAAAATATATATAAAAAAAGGTTTTATTGTTTTGTTGAAAATACAAAAAAGCAATTAATGAAAAAGGAAAATAAAGATGTAAAAAAATTAATATACAATTTACCTTCCTTAAATATAGTTAACCTTAATCCCTGATATTTATCCATCCCCAAATCCCTCTAACCGTTATTTTTTTCTCCTATTTTAATGCTTGGATTAACAATTTCCATCTTCATACACTACCTTCCTCTTTTTATATGATTAATTTCTGTCAGTAAACAAAACACCATAATTTTGGCGTCAACAAATTGCTGAGGATTATAATTTAAAAGAAAAACAAAAATAAGTATTTCTTTTGATAACAAATATGAATTCTATTAATTTGCATTCAATCATGATACGTCATCGAGAGAGATGAGATTCTTCAGGTTTGTTAATTTTTTTTATGAAAATGGATATTTTCTATTCAAAATGAATTTAAAGATTTATTTTTTTGTGTTCTTCAATTCTATATTGTTACATTGTTGAATTTTGTACGTTTATTAATTGCATGAAAACTAAAATTTTTGTTTAAACAAAAATACCGAGGGACTTTGGAATTGATGGGATTATGTATGATGCAACAACAAAGTACAAAGGATTAGTCGAAGCAATCGTAACACAGTTGATGATAGACATATCGAATTGAAAGGTCAAGCACAAGCAGGTAAAAATGATTGTGTATTTTTAGTGTATTAAATTGGATATTATAGTTGTATGTAATTTGGGTATCTGTTTTTTTAGTATTAATTTTTTAAAAAAAAAATCAATTGCTACTATTTGATTTGTGTGGTAGAGGACTGTACTTGATTTCTTCGTTCTTCCAGAATTAACAAATCAAAGATTTTTAAGATAAGAAAGTATTGTGACATTCATACATTCTCAATAAAGGATCAAGTTTATGCAAGGCATCAAGGGATGACAAAAGTGGTAGCCGGACTGATTTTAACAAATCAAAGATTCCAGAATCACCCGAGAGTAATGGTGTGTTTAGATAAAAAAAAAGTAGTGTTGTTGATTTTTTTGTTAAATATCTATTGTATGTGATATCAAAATATATGACAATGGATATTAATGAAAATATTGAACAATCTGTTATTTGTGTTGACATATAAGATTCTCCATACAAATGATGTAGTCTTATATAACTATTTTTAGTGTATGAAACTAGTATAGTACACAATACAATATTCATGAA
>NW_025892505.1:0-1543 GCF_002878395.1 Capsicum annuum
ATTTATAGGCATCCTTGGACTTCAAATATTAACTTTTTTGTGGACTTCAAATTCTTTCTAAAAACTTTAGCAAGACTTTATCAACTTGGATGGGCCCGACAGCTAATGTTTTTCTTTAATTCTCCTCCGTCCATTTATTTATCTAATATTGCATACGTCTGTTATTTTATCTTTTGTAAACATTGTCATTGCTTACGTATCCAAATTGTGTAAAGCTTCTGATTCAAAATCCATTCCTGAATCATCTTCTGCGTTTGGGTCTTGGGCAAATTGATCCATGGCTGAGTTGTATTCTCGTTCATATTCGTCACTGTCTCCGCCTGATAATCCCAGTCTTGTTTCAGTTCTAGGTGATCTTATTTCTTCTCTTGGAATTAAAGAAATTCTGGGTCTTTGCTTTAGTGGTTCTGGATTCATTGCTATCTCCTTAGGCAATTGTTTTGCTAATAACTTTTTTATTATGTCTACTACTATTTTTTCTATATTTTTTTTTTATTTTTATTTTTCCTTAATGAAAAACCCTTCTTATTCTGAGAAGAACTTCCTTCATCTGTTGTCTGAGTACCTATGGTTTTAAAACTAGTTGGGAGTATTCTCTCTACACTTTTTGGCAAAGTGTCAGCCGTCAACGAATTTGATAAGTCTTTACCAGCTACCATTTGAGTTGGACTAGCTGTATCATTACCCGATACAGTAGGTCTTTCTGTATTCATTGGAAAACGCACACCCATTAACGGATTTGAGAAGTCTTTACCAGTTATCGTTTGAGCTGTATTAGTTGTATCATTACCCAATACAGTGAGTTTTTCCATTTTTAAGAAGATGGAGAACTCTTTGGCTGGGTCTCATAAATTGGTTGAGTCTGTTGTGAAAGTTCAAAATGAAGGATTTTTATACGGTCTTATAAAATACTTATATGTTCTAACATTTGTCCTTTTTCTTTTACAAGGTTTTCATTATCTTGTTTTAAAACTTCATTGGCTTGATTTAGTCTTTTAAAAGTTTCGATCATTGAGTAACAATGATCACAAAATATAATTTTGTCTGTGTCTTTATTTATATTATATTGAGGAATTTTTTATTTTTTCTGGTCTTAAAGGTGGAGTAATAAAATAATTTGATCTCAGATTTCTTCGGACATAGTCTAGAGTCTCTGAGAGGTCATAAAAACCTTTATAAAGAGGTGTTTTATAATCTTTTATGACATCTATTACCTCTATCCAAGTCTGGAACACGCCTTGCTGCTGTCCTCTGAGAACAACATAGAATTTAAACTTGTTAGTAGTATTTTTCTCAGTAAAATAGTAACTTAATGCATTTAGAACTGAAATAAAATAACTATTGTCTCTTCTATTATATGCTATCCATAAATTAAGTAGACATATCTACGGCTTATCCACTTGTACTTCCAGCTTTTGTCTGAAAGTTAAGTTGGATGGTTCATAACTTATCAGGTTGTGAGGTCCAAAAATTATTCTATCTAAGTTTGACTGTTCTAGCATCGTAAGTGGTCTGAAATGAGTGTTGCTCATTAGTGTCTTTA
>NW_025892506.1:0-5454 GCF_002878395.1 Capsicum annuum
CCTCGAGAGTTATATCATTATCTTGAATAAATAAATTCTTACCTTTTTTCACTAAGTCCTTTCAACAGTTTTATGAGTGTGTTCGGTAAAGAGAAAAATATTTTTTATTTTTCTAGAAAAATAATTTTTTGAGTACTTATTTTCTTATGTTTGATACTATAACAACAACATACTATATTAAAAGTGAAAATAATATTATTTTAAAATTATTTGATATCTAACACAAAATAATAAAAAAATGCATAAAAATAGAGAAACATATATAGTGATGCAGGAGAAAGAGAGGGTAGGGGGTTGTAGGTGGGGGAATAGGGAGGGGGAGGGTATGGGTTTAGGTGGGGTGGTGGATGTAAGTGGGGTTTGGGGGTAGGAAAAAATATTTTTTTTAAAAAAAATATATATGGTGTGCAGTGTGGATGTGGAATTTAGCGATGTTTGTGTTATTGAAAGTGGTATAAAATATTTTAATTGAATTAATTTGGAAGATATAATAATAAGTAAAATAAAATACTTAAATCAAACAATGAAAAAATTATGAAAAATAAAATAAAGAAGGAGAATTTAAAAGAAGTTAAAAGGTTGTATGTACTAGGTTTTTAAATTGAAAATAAATGTGGTGTGCGGTGTGGATGTGGGTTTTAGCGATGTTGGTGTTTTTGAAAGTGGTATAAAATGTTTTAATTGAATTAATTTGAAAGATATTATAAGTAAAATAAAATACTTAAACCAAACAATGAAAAAATTATGAACAATCAAATAAAGAAGGAGAATTTAGAAGAAGTTAAAAAGTTGTATGTGCTGAGTTTTTAAATTTAAAAATGGTGAAATTTAAAATTTGAAATAAGAAATTTTGTAATTGAGACAATTAAATATTTTTAGTATTTGAAACGAAATTGATAAACAACACATTTTGAATTCAGTGTACTTAGTTGTTGGATTGACAGAGAAAAAAAAATTTGAAATGAAAGATAAGGAATGTAATTGCATATCTTAATTTAGTAAAAATAAAAAGGTAAGCGTACATCAACAAAATTAACAATTATTTTATATTTATATTTTTTTCGTTTTAATGCAATAAATTAATGAATTTTCATATTAAAACATCTAAAATAATTGAAATTGTGATTAGGTATTCGATATTAATTGTAATTTAAATATTAACAATTATTTATAATATGTTATAATCAATTTAATTTATGTTAATGTGATATAATAAAAATTGATTATGTACTCGATATAATACAGTAAAAAATATGCTAAAATAAATATATTCGATTATGTAAATGAAAATATTTTACTACTAATTGATAATTTTAAATGTTAAATTTTATCAATTCTTAAAATTCATAAATTGTATACAATATACTAGAGAAAAATAGAAAACTTTTTTTTCTACAATTGCAGAATTATTTTTACTCTTATAAGTTTAGTTTAAAATGAGGAAGGGAGAAGTGGTGGGGGAATATTAACAATCTAATATTTTTATATTGTAAATAATATAATAATAAAAAATATAAATTCTAATCTTTTTTTATAATTATATAATTATTTTTACATATAGATTTGGTTAGAGGTGGAGTATTAAATAGGGATAGAGGCGTGTGGGGTTCGGGGTTGAAGGGGGGGGGGTAGTGTAGATGGTAGAAGTAGGTGAGTAGATTTTTTGTTTCTTTTCGCATTTTATTAAGAAATAATATAATAGTTAAATTATTTTAAAGATAATATCATTTAACATGTTTGAACAAAACATTTCAATATAAAACAATTAAATTAAAAATAATATTTTAATATTATCCGTGCATCGCACGGATACGTATACTAGTTTGCTATAGGAAAAATTATATAAACTAACAACTCTAAGACAATAATTACAAGACAATAATTACAAGTAATAGCAATAGTTTCTCAAAATTACAACTATTAGCAAAAGTAGCATTATTTCACCTTTGTAATTAAATAACGCGTGCCATCCACTCTTTTTTTTTTCACCATACGTTTTTCACGCCTCTTTACCTTTTGTGTACCTCTTTTCACGCAAAAACAAAGATTCAATTCCCTCCAATATCTCCTTCGGCTATTTTTTTTTTCAAAATCCAAAAATTTCTCCCTAAATCTTGATAAGCCTTATTTCCACCTTTTATGGTAAGTGATTTTGAAGTTAATGCATGTTAATTTTTTCTTATGACTTCTTCTTTTTTCTTGTTCGTCATAAACTGAAACATAAAATTGTTTGTGTTTAATTTGGGCTTTTTTGTAGGTTTAATTTCGTGTGTTGACTTTTTTCTTGTTTACCGCTATAATATCAAAGCATGCAAATTGTTCTATGAATTTTGATGAAATACCATCTTTTAGCCTAGGTTTAACCCAAGATGAAAATATTAACTTGGTTTCTTGTAATAATCAGCCAAAGGGAAGTCTTAACTTACAAAAGTTGAGATCGAAAAAGAGAAACAATCCCCAAAAGTCTGCTGTAATAATGAAACGGAAAGCAGTGATGGAATCTTTGTCCCCCAAATCTAAAAAAAATAAAAAAAACAGTGAAAAAGAGAAAGCCAGATGAAAAATATCATTCAAGTTCGGTTTCATCTGGTTATGAATCGTCATCTGAAGAACAGAAAGTTGAGGAGGTATTGTTGCATTTGCAATATTTTGTAGATTATGTACAATATGTTAATATATGTATTTTATATATATTTTAGCTTACAGTCAAGTTATGAAATTTGTAGTCTATATATGTGAAGATCTATATATGTTATGTTATAGCTATGTAATTCTAAAAATTTATGGGATTTGTTACTTATAAGTTTTAGAGTTGTATTTATTATGTATTAGATATTTAAGATATGTATTTTTGTATTTAACTCTTATGTAACACATTGTATTTGATAATGTTAATATTTGTATTTATATATGTTTTCATTAGATAATTTGTATTTTTGTATTTAAGTATTTTTTTAACATATTGTATTTGATAATGTTAAGATTTGTTTTTGTATATGTTTTGATTAGATAATCTGTATTTTTGTATTTAAGTCTTGTGTAACATATTGTATTTGATAATGTTAAGATTTGTATTTGTATATGTTTTCATTAGATAATTTGTATTTGTATATATATTTTTCATTAGAAAAGTCTTATATTTCTAGCAATGATGTATTCATATAATACATATGCTAATTTTTTGTTTTTATGTTGTAATCCAACTTTGAAGATGTATTTGTATAAATATGTATTTGGCCTTTTTAGACATATAATTGTATTTTTATTTTTTATGAGTTTTGCGTGATAAAATATATATGGCAAGAGTATTGCCTAAATTTGCACCACATATCGGTTGTCATACGGTCAATGACATTGAAGACCGTATTAAGGCAATGCTAACGAAGAATCAATTCAAGAAGTTTTGTATTGATAGTATTTTTGGTGTTTTCATGAAGAAAAAGAATTGTGTTGGGCAAGCGCAATTAGGGAGATGCATTATGTCACTGGAGACTATTGAAAGTTCAACAAGTGACATAGTAATTCGTGCGAAGGGCACAACTCTGCCTTTTAGTCTTAGAGAATTTGCTATAGTAACTGGTTTGAATTGTCATTCAAACAGGGATGATTTTGGGTTTGATGAAGACGTTTCAAACAAATTTATTGATCAGTATTTTGATGGTTCCAGATTTATTCAAAAGAAGGAATTATTGCTGCTGTTACTGATAAAATATGGGGTAACGAGAATGGTGAAGATGCGATCAAGTTTGCTAATTTATATTTTATTCATGGATTTTTGCTTTCATCTGTTGATACTGTTATCATCCCACGCCTCCATTTTGATTTGGTCGAGAGTGATTGTTACAGGGACTATCCTTGGGGATTGGTTGCATATGAAGAATTGGCAAAAAATTTGAATAAAAAATTGAAACCCACAGGGAAGTTTTACATGCTTCATGGAATGCCACTTGCCATCCAGATTTGGTTGTATGAGTGTTGTTCTGCTGTCCCTCGCACTGTTGCTTTCAAGGTGGATTCTCAAATTCCACGTCTTCTAAATTGAAAGACAAATGCTATTCGCCCACGATATGAATCATTTATGGAAAGTTTGTTTAATGATTCAAAATGATAAGGTTAGTTTCCTGAAAATATACTGTTTTATGTGATGTTCTGATTATGTTGTAAATACTGTATTCATATGTGTTAATTTACAAAAAACAGTGGGTGAATGATTTGCATCTGTCAAGGTTAACTGGTTATCATGTATGTTGAAGGTTGTTTTCAACAACATTGAGCCGATACGAAAGGAGATTTCAACCTTTAAGATACCAAAGAAGGTTTTTCATAGAGGTGGAAGTCATAAAGAATATTATGTTGATTCTAATGATGATTTTCAGGATCCTCCACCTAAATACCAGCTTTCAATCAACAAAAAAAAATATCAGGGCGATTCGTCAAATTCACCCGCCAAGAAAAAGTTGAAAAATCAATCAAAAGGTGTAGATCAGCATACACCAAAAAGGACTCCTCCAAGTCGTGCTGTGAAGATGTCTTCTGTGAAGACACCAATTTTCAAGGCTATTCAATCAAAAGAAACAGTACCTTCAAACAGGAAAGACATTCCGATTCAATCGCCTAATATGTCTTTTTTCAATCGTGAAGACGAAGATGATGTTTTTTCTAAGAAAGTGTTTGAAGAGTTTTGTGATGAGGTAATTTATGCTTAAGACTTTGGTATTTTCGTTTCTTTCATAGCTGATTTCAATTCTTTGAATTCAGGTTCGCAAAGAGTTTAATGACATTCGGAATAGGTGTGATCAAATAATGAATTCAATAAATGAGATGAAGGTACAAAAATTTTAGTTTTATGAAGAATAATTGTTAAGTACAACTGATTTGTTATATACATATACAACATATGTATTTTTGTTTGAATAAATACATATTCAATATGTATTTATGTTTGATTAGATACATATTTAATATGTATTTAGGTTTTAGTAAATACATATTTAGTATCTATTTACGTTTGAATAAATACATATTTAGTTTATATTTATGTTTGAATAATTACAGTTGAATAAATACATATTTACGTTTGAACAAATACAAACATATGCATTTATGTTGAATAAATACAAATTTAATATGTATTTAGGTTAGAGTAAATACATATTAAGAATGTGTTTATATTTGGATAAATACAAATTTAATCAAATGTATTTATATTTTTTCAACGACAAGAAACAAGAAAAAGACTAAGATTGTGACACGGCTCAAATGGAGGAAGTTGATAAGAATACATCACAACATCAATTTACTCCAACGGCTGTTGAAGGTTTTAATAAGAATCCTGAAGGCATATTGGTAAGTAATTTTGTGTTCATTTGATGTTTTAAATATATTTTATCTGTTAAATAAATGTAAGACAAATTTATTATGTATTTGAATAAATACATATGCACTCAGATATAC
>NW_025892507.1:0-5847 GCF_002878395.1 Capsicum annuum
AAAGAGAGACGGAAAAGATTATTTTCTGCAACCATTGTTCTTCTATGACGGAGAATTTCAAGAAGCTAAATGCTCAGAAGGAATCACTCCTCATGGAAAATACTAGATTAATAAAGCAGGTATAACTATTAAAAGCAAGACTTAACCATCAGACAAATGTAAGCAAGACAGTTGCAAAAACACAGACTTAGACACAGAGTTCTTCATCTCCTCAAAAAATGGATGAGAAGGGTGTGCATTTCCCACTAAATGCTCAGAAATCCACTGTACCGGATGTTGGTACAGCTAGTTCGGTTCAAACGGTGACTGGTAAAGACAAATCAAAACCGTTAATGGCTGTCACTTTGCCAAAAAGTGAAGATGAATTATGTTCTTCATCAAAACATAAGTTAACAAAATCAGGTAATAAGATTTTAAAGAAGACTTTAATATCTAAAAGGAAAAATGAAACGATAGAGACTATAATTAAACAGACTTTAGATAAATTCTTTAACAACCAGACACAAGATAAACATATGAATGGACAACCAGATGGACAGCCCGCTACCAATTCAGACAGAACTGTTCCAGAAATAAATAATGCAGACAATAATTCTTCAAGATCAGATGAAGATGATAGTATTGCAAGTCATCTTGCACATTTCCAAGATGCTCAAGATCCATACAAAGACGATGACTCAGGAATGAGTTTCGACTCAATTGCCTTGCACAACTTGAATACATAGTAAAGACAATATACAATTTGTATTATTAGATAGGATAGTCAGGTAGGGATGCCCACTTTATGTCTTGTAATAGTTAAATCAGTGTCAGAGTGTTTCCTTTATCACTACTTTTCAAAAGAAAGAAAAACTGTTGAAGCACGCGTCTAAATAAGTCTGGAAGAAAAACTAATAATGCATGTGACGATGTGGCCCAATGAGTACCCAACTTGCATTATTAAGATTCTTTCTTATCTCTTATCTTTTAGTGTCAGCTACATATGTCTGGGCCACGTAATAATTTTTATGTCCACTGCTTTATCTAGTTTTTACCTATAAAATGTGTAAATTTTGTAGAAGGAAGACAGAGTGAGAAAAAACAACCAACCTCAAAACATACTTGAAATGTGTAAACTCTTCCTTCCAACAAACTATCCAAGTCAGTCTTTTTTGTATAAACTTTTGTATAAGTGTGTTTGAATAAAAGCTCCAAATTTTCTATTCGATCTTAAGGGGGTTCCCGAAAGAGAAACCTCTCTCCTAATTACTTCATGTAAGTTCTTATTTACATATTTTTTCCCACCAAAAATATTTATATTTATGTTCTTATGTCCATGTTTAAAGTTTTTTAACATGTTTTTTGTACATCATGTAAATTAAATTTTCAGTAAAATTATTATCCTTAGTATATGGTTAGCCTCTTAATTTCTTGATAATAACGATGGATTAACTTGTAAATTCCTAGGAATTCTGGCCTTGATAGTTTGACAGGTTTGCAAAATAGACAAAGGACGAGTGTTAGCTGCCAAACTAAAGTTTCCGAGGTGTGGTTAAAGAAGTAAGATGTTAAGAATATAGATTAAGAGGAAGAGATAAACCGAATATAAAAAAAATCTCTAGGGAGAATATAAACTATAAGAATGATACTGAGTAGGCTTTACAAAACTGATATACTAAAAAATCATTAGTTATTGAAGAATATTATTGAAATATATATTTGTTTGAACATTGAAATATAATATTATTGAAATATATCTTTGTTTTGGTATCAGAGCAAGAAGGTTTTGGGAACATTACCTATTAACTCGCAAAAATTTTTAAATTCTGTATGAAAAGACATAGATCTTTCCAAGACATAAGGTGTAGCTATTTCTATTTATATAGAGAAATCAGAAAAGAAATAATATAATATCTAGGAAACATAATTTAGAAGAAAGTAGAAAAAGGTTATTAGAAGCAAACAGATTACATAAATCATATAATACATCTAGACCAATTTGTGATAATTTAGTAAGCTCATTAAATTGGGAAATACAAGGTTGTGAGAGAGATTTAGAAAATAATACTTCAAGAATAAAGTGGCTTAAGTAACATATTAATAAAAAATCTTATCAATTAGGATAATAAATGCCTATAAGATATATTGAATATATTATAGAAGTACAACGTCAATATTATAGAGAATTTACTTATAAACATCAACTTGTAAAAATTCGAAAACAATTTGTAGAAAGACTAGAGTTGTTAAATAAAGAAATAAGAAACCTAGAAGTAGATATTCTAAACTTTAAAGAAACAGACGAAATAATTACCATAACCTCTAAATATTATAAAAAAGCATTAATTAGTGAACAATCTAGGCTGATAGAAAATATACAACAAGAAACAGAATTAGATATAACCTATACTAATAGTAGATTGAAATATCAAACTAAGCTAAGCAAAAAATACCTTAATTTAAATCACTTAGGATAACAAAATAGCTTCTTTAAAATATCTCGATTACTTAGATCTTAGATTTCAACCCAAAAAGAAATATAGAGTGTTAAAAGATAACTCCATTATAAGGTGTAATTTCAACCAGGGTGAACATATTTTACATTCAGAAGATAAACAATATAATACAATAATAGACTTTATAATAAATTCAAGCGAAAAAATTCAGGAAAAAGATAATAGTATAATAAGAATTTTAGAAGAGATAGAAGCTACTCAAAATAAACATAAAAAGACACTAGATAAGATAGAATAAAATTTAGATTATTTAAAGTCACAAGAAATAGAAATAAACAGAAAAATTCAGTATTTAAATCACAAATTTAATTTAGAAAAAATACCTACAAAATTAGAAATTGAAAAACTAATAAAAACTATAATAGAAAGACCTAAAGAATTAGAAGTAAAAACTACTCAATTAATATCTAAACTTATAGAACAAGTAGAAAATATAACAACAGAAATCAAAGATTTGCAAGAAATAACACAAAGATTAGAAGAAATATCACTTTCATGAGTGAAGAAGATATAGATTATAGTAAGGCACTAGAAAAATCAAGAGGTTATCATAGCAAACCAGAAGGATTATCTAAGCATATACCTTCAAGTATAACAGATAAAATTTTATTAAAACAAAATAATACCATAATAGAGTTATATTAGACTTACATAAAAAGATAGATATTTTAATTAAGGGCAAAGAAACTCAAAAACCTTTTCAGCAAGAATCGGAATTACCCGAACTACATAAGAAAATAGACATCCTAATAAAAAATAAAGAAGCTCAGGAGCCACAAAAAAATAACCTTGAAATAGAAGAACTTATTAACCAGTTAAAAAGAATTGAATTAACTCCTAAACAAGAAAGAAAAAATATAATAAGAAAACCACAAAAATGGACTTTCTATCAAATAGACGGAAAACCATCGAAAACAATGAAAGACAAGGAGAAGAAAGACAAAGAATAAGTTTTTCGGAGGATAAAATAGAAAATAGTAATATATTATCCAGAATATACCGAAGACAACCTAATATGGAGCAGAACCAAGAACTTAATGAAATAATAGATGTAGATAAAGATTTACAAATTTTCCAACAACATCAATTAAAATTATTAAATCCTAAAATATTATATAATGCAGGATATTTTTCTACAGATAATCAGCTATATAGACATTATAGAGAAGAACAAATATCAGCTATAGGAGAAGATTTTAAAATACTAGATTTAGTAAATGCTAACTCTTTAAGACATATAAAAAATAATAAAATGATACTGATGCATATGAGTTTAATTGTTATAGGAATAAAAGGTCTAACTAAAAAAAATCTAGGATCCAAAGTATTAATAACAATATATGATGATAGATGGTCAGACATTAAAAAATCAATAATAGGATTAACTGAAGTGATATGACAAATAATGGAAATTTGGGAGTTTTGAGATTTTGGGTTTTGGTTAATGTGAAAAAGTTTGGATTTGAGATTTTGTGTATTGATATATTTTTATGATCATGTACTTGTATACAGTTCATTGTTGAATTTGCTCAAGTTAATTTTATATTTGATGAAGAAAAAAATCATTGAAAAGCTTACAACAATGGTGAAAGAAAAAGAAAAAAAGGGTGCTTTTATGTGAAGATGAAGAAAGAGGAGGAGGAAGGGGGACGGGGATAGGGGCTACTGTACTATAAAAGAAGAAGGGATTGGGGTGGGGGTGGAGGTTGTGAAGAAGAAGAAAGAAGGGGGTGGGGTCTATTTTATTTATATAAAATATATATTTTTATAAAAAAATATATATATATATATATATAAAATATACTCTTTTAAAATATAAGAGTATATTTTATATATATATAAAAATAGTATATATATATTTTCTTTTTTTAAAAGAATATATAAAAAGTAAGTGTGTGGGATTATTTTTTTTTGAAAAAATTATAATTTATTACGTGGCAATGATATGACATTGATATAGAAGTGATTTGGCAATGACGTGACACTGTGTAGTGCATTTTTTGTGTGAGTGTGAGATTTTGATTTTGAGGGTGATTTTAATTTATTTAAAAATTGTTAAGAGATATATAAATGAAAGTTAAGTTTAAGTGGTAAAGTGAGTTTAGAGGATAAGTTCGAGAGAAAAAAATGTTTATTCTTTTTTTTTTTTTTCTCTTAAATAAATGCCTTAGACCATAACTGTAGAAAAGATTAATGACTACATTGCTCTC
Organism: Capsicum annuum; assembly: GCF_002878395.1. Taxonomy (NCBI): domain Eukaryota; kingdom Viridiplantae; phylum Streptophyta; class Magnoliopsida; order Solanales; family Solanaceae; genus Capsicum; species Capsicum annuum. Next base: position 4,706 of record NW_025892507.1, read on the forward strand.
CCCTCACCCCAGCCTCTTTTTAACCCCTTACTCCCGGCAAAATTAAACCAAACCCAAAACCAAAAGCAAGTTAAAATCTCTTCAATGCTTCAAATTTTGTCTGATTTTCTTTCCTTTTAAGATCTCTCTTCTTACTCCCATAGTGTCCATTTATACAGATGGGTTTTGTGCATTTAATAACTCTATGAAAAATTGCACAAGATGTTTGGGTTGGACTGAACGAAGATCAACAAGCAGAAAAAAGTTTGATTCTTTTCCGAAAGCAAGACATGAATTGGGAAATTCTTGTTTTTTCCTTTTTGTTTACGTTCTAAGGTTGTTTTAGGGTTTTTGAATTCTTGATATGGCTACTCCAGAAGCTTTATCTTTAATTCCTGCTTCTGTGCTGCGCAATCTCTCTGATAAGTTGTATGAGAAGCGCAAACATGCCGCACTTGAGGTGCTTTCTTTCTTTTTCTTTTTTCTTTGAATTAGTGTTTTGTTTGTTTTTACAAGAATTTTTTTATTGGATCTTGAGTTCCAGTTTGGTTTGTTTGTTTCGAAATTTTTGATTCGGATGATATATTTGTGTAGTTGGAAGGGATTGTGAAGCAATTGGCAGTAGCGGGTGATCACGACAAAATCACTGCAGTGATCAATTTATTGACCCAGGAGTATACATATTCCCCTCAGGCTAATCACCGGAAAGTGAGCTTTTACCCTTAATATTTTGGGTCAATAGTCTATTGTGACTTCATTTGTTTTTATTTTGTTTTTGTGCTTAATGTTGATTTAGGGAGGGTTGATAGGACTGGCTGCTGTAACTGTTGGTTTGACTTCAGAAGCAGCACAACATCTTGAGGTAAAGTATTGAGTTTTCTGCTATGAGTTTGAAAGGAACTGGTTGAAATCTTGACTATAGAGGTTAATAATAGGAAGCTATGAGATTAGTGGTTCCTCTATCTACTTTGAGGTGTTACTAAAGAATGATTAATTTATTTGATAACTATGATTTTTGGGTCAGCTTGTTGCCACGTAATTCTATCCAACAGGATTAAGCAAATGGACATAAATCATTTAGTGTGTATTTCCTTGGTTGGGATATTGTGGTCTCATATCCAGCTTCATTGACCACTGGTTCACGTCTTTAGGTGCAAAAGAAT
>NW_025892508.1:0-1217 GCF_002878395.1 Capsicum annuum
AAAAAAAAAATTAAAAGAATTTTTAAAATCTGACCACTTGTGGTCGGTTTTTAAAAATATTTAAAAAAATAATAATTAAAAACCGACCACTAGTGGTCGTTTTTTTTAAAAAAAAATTTAAAAAAAAATATAAAAACCGACCACAAGGGGTTAGTTTTTTAAAAATATTTTTTTAATTATTTTTTTTAAAAAAACCGACCACAAGTGGTCGGTTTTCTTATTTCTTTTTAATTTTTATTTATAAAATAATTAATAATTAATATAAAAATTATTGAATAAATTATTTTAAAATTTTAAAATATAAAAGCGACCACTTGTGGTCACTTTTTAAAAAAATTAAAAAAAAATCAACCACATGTGGTCGATTTTTTGTGATCGATTTTTCAGTTTGTTTTAGTAGTGTTGGGCGAAGGGCAATTCTGCGATCAAGCATGATTTCTGGTGTTTTGGGGAAGAAGCAGAGGGTTTTTGATGTTTTGGGTTTAGGGACAAGTGAAGGGTTACGTAGAAATAAGGCTTTTGCTTATAGACCTATAGATGATGTCTTTTCATATATCGAACCAATGGTCAGTAGACGTGTGTGGGAATAGAAAATGTTTGGTTTGCATATACCAGCGGTTTTTCTTGAGAACAGACGTGTTTGCAGCTTTTAATTAATTGGGAACAGGAAATAATGATTCAAAGTATCTATTAGAAAGATATGGCGGTATAAATACCTACATAGCGTGTTTGATGATTAATCATATAACAAATATATATTATTTAATAGACCACATTAAATATATACCATAGAATGTATGTAGTCTATTGTAGACAAAGATTTAAGTCGATAACAATTGAATGTTAAATTTACTGAAATGCACATTTATACACCAAAATAGCAGCTTTACAACTGAAGAAAAATACAGCCTATCTATGATTTGTTGGACATGCTACACGTGGTTCTTTTGTGCCTAGATTTCTTGCATATTGAACACCTATTCCTCCTTTTAGACTTGAACGTCTCACCGATACTTTTAGTGCGTTTAACTTTCTTTCTTCCGAGTTTGTGATCGTAGGGGTGGAGAAATTTTAGTGTCTAGCAATTCCTGTGGTACATTCCATTCGGCCTCTGGAGGGACAACATTAATTGCTTCCGAGTATGCTAGCAGGTAACTTGCAGCTTTATAAATTGGGGAATAGTACTCGTAGATGGAGTTTCCATAACCTACGCCATC
>NW_025892509.1:0-5524 GCF_002878395.1 Capsicum annuum
GGATCTCGTACCTCTAAACCTATAGTGTCAAATAAAACACCATAGCGGAAATACGTTAGTACGAGAATGTACTGAGTATGAAGATAAGGTAAGGCTAAATGCAAGGGCGTATGCATGAACAATTACTTAACTGAATAATCATGTGAATATTGAATAAGGACATATGTATGAATGCACAAGCCATAACTGAAAACATTGCAACTTGAAATACTGAAACTCGAATATTTCTTTAATAACATCTGAACTCACTACTAATACTAAGATACTGAATAAATGAATCTCCTGATATGGAAAACTAAGTACTGAAATCTAGATCAGTCCCATCTAGTGAGAGATCTCGAAAACTGATGATACTGAAGCTGATTAACTGAATCTAGTCATATCAATAACTGAAAGCTGAGGTTACTACTCTCTACTGTCTGAATCTGAGATCAAACCTCTCTAACGGATGATCCCTAAATCTACTATCAATGATAAGAAAAAATTATATCCGAGATCAAACCTATCTAGCGAAAGATCTCTAAATCTGATAATGAGAATACTCAATGAATCTGAGACTCAGATCAAGCCTATCTAATGGGTGATCTCTGGATCTGATAATGAGATTATTTAACTGAATCTGAGACTGTAATGACCCTTATGGTCATTTTACTGTGTTTTCATATAATTTTAGTACCATCTAAATATAACGTGGATTTTTAATTTAATTTAGCATTTGGTAGATATATAATTTAGTATCCTTCTTGAATAGTTTCGATATTGGTAAAATTCTTTAAGTGATGATATATTTATATTACTTTATAATAAACTTTTATGATTTACTAATATTTTAAGCGGAGATAGTAAAATTTAGAAATGTTAAAATTTATTATTATATAATAGAGGTTTTGTTAGAAATAATTTTTTTATTAATTATGGTATATTTAAAATATTATAATTATTTTACCATGAATTTATGTTATACCCGATTATGTACGCAATATAGAGAAATTATTAATTGTGTCAATATAACCGTACACGTGGGGTGAAGAAATGATCTGCTGTTATTTTAAATTGTGGCCATATCTTTACATAACTTTAATAAATAAATATATATAGATATATAGTAACTTTGACCCCTTTTAAAGTGAACTTGTATTCATGCAAGTTTTTATATAATGATGATATGTTGGTCTTCTTCCATATTTGGATCTTCGCCTACCCTACCTCCCTGCGAACCACCTCTAGAACCCTGGGAACCACCTCCACGACCCTGTACATCACTCCTGCCTAACGATGGCACTGATCTAATTAGTTGCACAGCTAGAACTAGAGGCTCAATCATCCTACGCTGTGGACACTCACGGGCGAAGTGACCAACAACTCCGTAGTCATAACATGCCCCAGGCACCCTGCTCTGACTAGAAGGTCCAGCGAATCCAGGATGACCACCTCTACTCGACGATCCTGACTGAACAACCCTCAGCGGCTGGCTGCTACTCTAACCACTGGAACTACAATAGACGGGCTGAACCCTGTCGAATATCTGAAGCGATGCCTGAACTAGCTGACTAGGCTGACCCTGATACTAAGAAAGCTGCTGATGAAGGTACCGACCGTGAAATCCTCGGCCTGAAGACTTTGAACCACTGTAACTACCCTGGTAGTGTGGTTTCTTATCACTACCCCCTTGGGCCTCACGATCCATCTCTTCTATGGAATAAACATGGTTGGGTATCTCCAAAAAAGACTCTCCTGAAGTCACCAAACTCTGAGTAGCCCTACGGAGTGACAATCTCAATCCCCTAACAAAGCATCGAATCCGCTCTTACTCCGTATCCAGAATCATAATGGCGTGCGGGATAACTCATGAAACCTCGCCTCATACTCCGCCACAGTCATAGAACCCTGCCTCAATGCGGTAAACTCATCTCGAAGACGTTCACGCACGCTACAAGGCATATACTTCCCCACGAAAGCCTCGAAGAACTGAGTCCAAGTCACTGGTGAAGATCCAGCTATCCTGGAATCAAGATAGCCTGTCCACCACCTCCTTGCTGCCGTGTCGAACTGATAAGAAACAAAGTCTACTCCTCGTGGCTCAACCAGCCCCAAATTCTGCAACCGTTGCTCGCAACTGGATAGGAACTCATAAGCATCCTCTCTCAGGGTCCTGGCAAACCTGGGTGGAGTCAATCTCAAAAATTGACCCAACATCTTCTGCTCCTTTGTAGACATAAGTAGCTGGGCTACTGCCGGCTGTAGGACTACTGGTGCTAGCAGAACCTCTACCCTCAACGCCGCTGCTGCAGGCTGTGCCCCTAAATCTACACCACCCTATGCTGCTGGTAAGCTCCCACGATCGGTGGACCACCAACTAACCCCAATAAATAAACTAATATATCCTGAATAACCGAAAAAGGATAAAAAGCTGGGTGGAGCCTGGGATGCCCCCTGGCCCACCTGCTGATGTGGCAGAATACCTGGAGCTCTCTCAATCCCCAGAGCTATAACGGTATTGGGAGATGGATTTCTGGCCTGATCTAGGATAGGGGATGCTTCTCTACCCTGCCCCTAAAATTTAGGTCGACATCGACCCCAAGCTAGAACTCTAGAAGTGGACCCGTGGTCCCGACCCCCTTCTCTTGAAGCTCGTGTCCTAGCTATCTGCGTAAAGAGTGAACCAATAAAAAGATTACAACCAACCCAGACTCAACGCATAAAATGGATCAAGAAAATGAGATTTTTTTTCTAAAAATGCTCTATAGCCTCCCAAGGATAGGATACAGACGTCTCTGTACTGATCCACAGGACTTTACTAAATATCGGCTCCAGTACTAACAATACCAGTGCGACCTAGGCTCTGATACCAACTTGTCACGACCCGATTTCTCAAGTCGTGATGGCGCCTACCTTATCCCACCAGTAGGGAAGTCACACCATAGCCCGAAATCATAGTAATGGGCTAATAGATAGAGACAAGTATGATAATAACAACCACAATAATAAGTGAAAACTAAGAAGAGAGCATATGTATTATATAAAAATGGGAGGAGGAAAAAGTACCAACTATACAATTGAATCCCTCCCAAGACCTGATAAGGTCAGTACTAGAGCCACTACTAACAGGTACCCAGAGTACGAGACAAAAATCTAAAATTTACACAAGTAGTCTCGAGTGAAAAAAACTAACTAGAATAGATAGAGGAGGATCAGCCTCGGACGACAGTAAGCTCACTCCGCTCTAAACCAACACTGAAAGGTAGGAACCACGTCAATGCCGACTGCTAGTAACTGGATCTGCATCAGGAAAAAGATACTGAAGTATAGTATGAGTACCAAAAACAACGGGTACTCAGTAGGCATCATCGGCTGACTGAGCTTAATACAAAAAAGGTGTAACTACAATGAAAAGACGTAATCTGAGTTATTAGTAAATAAGGATGGAAAGGTAAACAACTACCAAGCTATGCAACGACTATAAAGTAATAAACTTGTACGATACAAAAATATAATGCAGTAATAACAATTAAATCAACCATAACCTAACTTAGCCTCCATAGGCCCGCTAGGCACACTGAAGAAGATAATTAACCCAACCCTACCCCCATAAGTCGGTAGGACACACAAGTGATGAAAGTAAACATAAATAATCAGATGCCAGACTCGAACCAAAACTCAGAGTAACTCCAACTATTATCAAATGCCGTACTCGAACCAGAACTCAGAGTAACCCCAACTATTATCAGATGTCGTACTCGAATCGGAGCTCATAGTAACAATAATAGTCAATTGTCGAACTCGAACAGGTACTCATAGTAATCATAATAAATAATTGCCGAACTCGAACCGGAACTTATTATAACCATAACCCACCGATAATATTAAAATCCATTCCATATTATAACAATGTCAACGTCTAAATAATCATCCACCAATTTTAATTAAAAAAGGCTAAATTAAAGATTTTGCAATTAAATTTTATGTCCCAAAGTGATAGGTGCTATATTATATCGAAAGGTAAAATACCAAAATCTACTACAACAGGGTCTCAATCCGAATAAATAAGACAGTTTATACATATCAAATAATACGTATCTACAAGCACTTATCCAAAACTAACATAATAGTTAACATTTTTGGTAAGTAAGCTCAATCTAAAAATAGGGTAAACCTAGCCTACCTGGATGTCAAAGCTATAATATTTGTTCGCAAAGCCTCCAAATAATATCCCGCTAGAACCCAAATTTAAATAACATCAAAGAAATTATTTCCACAATATCTCTTAACTTATATGTAACTTTGTAAGGCTAAACAAGAAATCTAAATAATTTAAAATAAATCAACTAAGAAGATCCAAATATGGAAGAAGACCAACATATCATCATTATATAAAAACTTGCATGAATACAAGTTCACTTTAAAAGGGGTCAAAGTTACTATATATCTATATATATTTATTTATTAAAGTTATGTAAAGATATGGCCACAATTTAAAATAACAGCAGATCATTTCTTCACCCCACGTGTACGGTTATATTGACACAATTAATAATTTCTCTATATTGCGTACATAATCGGGTATAACATAAATTCATGGTAAAATAATTATAATATTTTAAATATACCATAATTAATAAAAAAATTATTTCTAACAAAACCTCTATTATATAATAATAAATTTTAACATTTCTAAATTTTACTATCTCCGCTTAAAATATTAGTAAATCATAAAAGTTTATTATAAAGTAATATAAATATATCATCACTTAAAGAATTTTACCAATATCGAAACTATTCAAGAAGGATACTAAATTATATATCTACCAAATGCTAAATTAAATTAAAAATCCACGTTATATTTAGATGGTACTAAAATTATATGAAAACACAGTAAAATGACCATAAGGGTCATTACAGTCTCAGATTCAGTTAAATAATCTCATTATCAGATCCAGAGATCACCCATTAGATAGGCTTGATCTGAGTCTCAGATTCATTGAGTATTCTCATTATCAGATTTAGAGATCTTTCGCTAGATAGGTTTGATCTCGGATATAATTTTTTCTTATCATTGATAGTAGATTTAGGGATCATCCGTTAGAGAGGTTTGATCTCAGATTCAGACAGTAGAGAGTAGTAACCTCAGCTTTCAGTTATTGATATGACTAGATTCAGTTAATCAGCTTCAGTATCATCAGTTTTCGAGATCTCTCACTAGATGGGACTGATCTAGATTTCAGTACTTAGTTTTCCATATCAGGAGATTCATTTATTCAGTATCTTAGTATTAGTAGTGAGTTCAGATGTTATTAAAGAAATATTCGAGTTTCAGTATTTCAAGTTGCAATGTTTTCAGTTATGGCTTGTGCATTCATACATATGTCCTTATTCAATATTCACATGATTATTCAGTTAAGTAATTGTTCATGCATACGCCCTTGCATTTAGCCTTACCTTATCTTCATACTCAGTACATTCTCGTACTAACGTATTTCCGCTATGGTGTTTTATTTGACACTATAGGTTTAGAGGTACGAGATCC
>NW_025892510.1:0-4083 GCF_002878395.1 Capsicum annuum
GATATACTTATATACTAATTTATAAAACATATACACATGTATACATTAAATATACACTTCTATAGAAGATATATACACGTGTATACGCACCATTCAATGTATATATACTACTACTTATAAAATATACTACATTATATATACATTACAATATGTATAGATATACTTATATACTAATTTATAAAACATATACACATGTATACGTTAAATATACACTTCTATAGAAGATATATGCACAAATATACAAAACATATGCTACTTAATATAATAAATTAATAATATTTGGTAGTAAATTAATAATATATTAGAAGTAAGTTTTTAATTTAAAGTAGAAAACTAGAAATTCAATTTAAAATTTTAAATTGTTAAATAAAAAAAAATAAAAAACAAGGACTAAGGAGTGAATGAATTTGAGGAATTTTATTGATTGCAAAATGATCCAAAATTTATAATTTACATGAATGAAAAATCTATAAATTATGCATCATTTTTTCCAACTCATTCATGTTAATATTAATGGGAACTTGCATAGGATAGTCGAAGTCAACGGGGGCAAAACCATGCATTGGACTTGATTCTGCTGAGTTCTCCCGTGAAGTCATAATTTCTTCAAGTTTCAGCTCGTCGCTCGGCTCCGGTTCCATTCCTTGGTTTCTTCTTTCCGCTCTAATCTAATCTCTGAGGCAAACTAGAACATTCTCTGATGCAACGGTTGACATTAGAACATTCAAGATATCTCTAGCTAATCTTGAAAGTACAGGATATTGTGTTTCATTACTCCTCCACCAATCCAACATGTTGATCCGTCGTCTGCGATCCTCTAGTGCCGTCCGAAGATAATATTTCAGCTCTTCCCGATAAGTTGATGTGTAAGTTCTCTCATCAACACTGTTCCAACAATTTAAATCATAAAACGAATCAGAAAAACCACTATGTGGCGGCCTTTTAGAAGATGATGGCTCCTCGGGAGGATGAGGAGCGACAGTTGGAGTGATATTTGTAGGTACGGCTAAATCAAATAAATCAGCATAGTGATTATATAATTTTTCTATGTAATCCTTTGCATCAGCCGTAGCCGTCCACAAATCAGGTTATACTTGTTCAGAATCATGGTTAGTATTTATTTCTAAGTTAGTATAAATAAGAGTACTAAAGTGACACATATGATTATATTTCATGCACGGATTTAGCATAGCACCAACCAAGTAAATAGGGGGAATCGGAAAAAAATATTTTTTAAATTTCGTAAACATGGCGCCAACAGCTTCTTTATAACCTTCTTTATTTTTATATTCTTTGAGCAAACCTGAAATATCGGCTATATATGCCAAAATATTACAAACAGTAGGATAATAAGCACCGAAAAATTCAACCGTAGCTACATAAAATTTTTCTAAAAACTTAATAAGATCATTAATTACAACCCAATCAGAATTATGTAGCATGCAATCAGCAGAATCAGCAAATGAACCGCAATGTTGGTTAAAAGCTAGTGTAATAGGAATTCTATATTTATAACAAGTTTTTAAAAATTCATACGTAGAATTCAATCTAGTATCAATTTCCTCAGGCATCAAAATCGGTGTAAGTCCATTTTCTTGACATTTAACTTTAAATTCTCTAATTCTCGATCTACGATTATTTCCTTGAATAAGACCAACGGCAAGACGAATTTTTTTAATATAAAGCTCAAAAAACTCAAGACCATTTTTTACAATTAAATTATATATATGACATGCACACTTAATATGAAAAATTTCAGGCAAGGGCGGAGATAGCGTAGATTTTATTTTTGTTATAGCAGTCTTGCTGTTAGAAGCATTATCAAAACAATACATAAAATTTTATTTTCGATACCATAATATCCGGCAATTTTAACAATAGAATCAACAATAAATTGTCCAGTATGCTTACGATCTTCATCATATAAAAAAGCAAGAATATGTTTTTGCATCACAAAATTACTATCCATCCAATGACAAGTAACGGTTAAATAATCATTTTTATTTACAGCACGACTAAGATCAGAAGTTAGGGATAATCTACATTGAATATTTTTTAACAAAGTTGATAAATAAAAACAATATTGTGAATGGAGTCTAAAAATATCAGACCGACAAGTAGTTCTAGGAATACCATTAAACATAGGATTATAAATTGCTTGTATATAACGAATAAAGACATCAGAAGAAGGAAAACTAAAAGGCAAACAACCCACAGCTACCATTTTAGCTATTTCTTCCCTGTCCCTCAATTTATTATACTTTTTCGCTATGTGACCGTTTGCTGGGTCCATTCTAGTTTGCGTTGACCCACCAACATCCCCACCACCTTTTGCAATATTTAACTCTCTTTTGTGATCTTCAGCTATATGTCTCATTAACGTACCTGTACCCCCTTGCTTGCCTCCACTTCTCTGCTTATATATTTGTTGACAAATATTGCATTGCACCTCAATATCTGATATACGTTCAAAAAATTGTCATGCAATACTAGTTCTTTTACGAGGTTTTGGGGCACTGGGAGGACGGGAAGGGAGATTAACTGATTCAGATCTAACGTTAGCATCTCCTACTGCGGGTGTCTCAGCAATATTTTCATCATCTTCGTCTAAATTAACCGCATCTACTTCATTTTCTTCTTCTATATCGTAATTTTCCTGAGCTTCTACATAATTCATATCGTGAGCACATACACCTATTTCTTCCTCAAAAGGTGTACCAAGCGGTACCGGAGGCGAAGGCACATGGGTATATCTACTACTTGAACTACCTCTACCGCTAGTAATTCGCTTTTTACTACCACTACCGCTTCCGGAACAAAAAATTTTAACACATTTAGTAGCGAGGTTTCTTAATTTATCCATAATATAAATTAAATTAAACTAAAAATATTCAAAATACACAAATATAATAAAATTAAATATTAAACAATTAATACAATAAATAAAAATTAAACGTAAGAGATGGAACGACAATACCAAATTTTGGAAGTATCCGAAGATTGCTACTTTAGAAACTTCCGCTCGTACTTTGTAAACGAAAAATTAAAAAATTAAACTGAACACTTTAAGAAATTAAATATATTGAATATTTGAGAATTGAGAATTGAGATTTGAGAGAGAATGAGATTTGAGAGAGTGAAAAATTGTGTGAAAAATGATTTGAAGTTGTAGGGTATTTATAGATTTTTTTGGGGATTAAAAAATATTTTTTAAATTTTTTTTTTTTTTTAATAAATGGGCCCAAACTAGCTGTTTGGACCCAAAAACGGCTATATAGCTGTTGAGCCAACGGCTAGTTTGGCCCAAAATCCAAAATATCTTTTTTTTTTTTTAATTTTTTCGGGTCGGGCGGGGTTAACCGGGCCCATTTTAACAAAATAATCGGCCCGGAACCCAAAACCTTAAAGCCCTAGAGCTTACCGAGTCGGGTTAGATAGTCGGGCTGCCCGGCCCGGCCCACTTGACACCAGAACCTCAACTAAAGAAAAAAATCACCCAAAGCAATATAAAAAAAAAAAAAGAACAATGAAAAATAAAGGTGGCAAGTCAAAAAAAAAGTTATACACAGAAATCATCTTAAATACGATAACGAGGTACACAAAAAAACTAAGACTAATAGTAGTAAGACACAATATACATATCACGAAATTCAATAGAGAAACAAAAACATTTCCGATAAACAAATACTCAATAAAGTTGGAATAAATAAACACGTGGAAAGGATAGTAACGAATACATCCAAATAGTACAATATGAGCTAGGGAGAGAATTATATTAAAGGGGCTTAACCAAATCAGATAGAAAAAATGGAGATTTCAATAGGATTGAATTTGGTTCAATTGATATTAAAATCAACTCTCAACGGACTCTAATTTTTATAGCGTAACAAAAATCTGGAGAGACCTTCGCATCTTGACACCTTAATAATTAACATATTTACAAAATAATATAACAATAAGAAAAGAAAAACGAAAAGTTTGACCAATTTTATTTTTGGCAGCTACAACTTGTTGACTATGTCCTCTTTGGTATTTATATTTATGTCTCCCACCTTTCGTCTCTGTGTAATTTGTTAACGATGC
>NW_025892511.1:0-3409 GCF_002878395.1 Capsicum annuum
TTTTTTCCTTCGTTTGGCATGACAAAAGATTTTTCCCATAAAATGTCTTTCTTGATGGAATGTATCAAATTAGTTTTCATATTAGTCAAAGAGTCTAAGCCTATAGCAAACTAATCGCTAGTCCTAGAAGCTTAATTCAATTACTATCCATAACAGATTAACTATTTGATCATGGTACTTGATAAATTAATATAAACTAGAGATATCACTCTACATTTTTAGCAGAAACTAAGCATTAAATAAGTAAAACGTATCACCAGATGCTCAGTTCTAATTAGCAAGTAAGAAAATAGCTAAAGCACTAGTTAATTAGAGTGTGTATACATTCCTGAGAGGGACGGAAGAAGTAGATGATTGAAATCAGGGATGATTTTCATCTCTTCAAGGAAACAATGTAACATCAATCAAACTCTATAGATAGTAATATCTCGCAAAAGAAGAGGGATTGGTTAGAAGAAATATGCGCCGCATTAGAGATGTTGCAATCAATTTCATGTGAAAGTCAAAATATAAACTAGCATGGGTGGACCGACGTGCAATTTTCGGGTGCTCGAGCACCCACTAAACTCGACGTAGAAGAGGTATAATTATATAAAAAACTGTGAAAAAATGGTAAAATATATACCAAAGCACCCAGAGAACAAAAGCATAGTTGGGTGCTCTGGCTTTAGACATAACTTTCATGTCTCCCATCTTGGGATCGAATCCTTGTAGCTGCATTGTTTAGAAAATTATTTTTTTGAGCACCCACAACCTAAAAAAGCTGGGTCCACCACTGTAAACTAGTAAAGTACGTAGATTGACATGCAAGTGACAGGATGCACTTTAACAAATTTAATATGAAGGATAGCATGTAGACAATCAAATACATAAATAAAGAAGCATCACCTATATAAGAGATGGATAAAGTAAATAAAAAAAGCATACAAGTAAATTTGAAATAAATGCACACACTCCCTAAAGAAGATATCAAATTTCTTTTAAAAAAAAGTCTTGAAGTCAAGATTGGCTAGTTGATTTTTGTGAAACATGACTTACATTGAATTAAGGATTTGAAACCTTTGGCATGCACACGTCCTCAAACTAATGAGGTTAACTGTAAATACTCAGTCTTCTCAATCTAAGCACATTTGTAAATCAAAACTTATTAAAATTTATACCAATATTGCTTAATCTTCTCAATCTAATCACATTTGTAAACCAAGACTTATTATAATTTATACCAATATTGCTTAATTTTAGATCATATAATAAGTAAGTGAAATGAGAATGCTCTTCCATAGATTGAGGCTAAATATTCTGTTACTAGCTAGAGATTCAGCACAAACGAGGAAAAGGCTCCTTCAAAATCTAAGTGATAATTTCAAGTGAGAGCTGATATCATTTTGCATTTTCAGGGTGCACGAACTAAATCTTCAACCTTATGAATAATGGCAATATGTAACCATTAACAGTGCTAGAATATTCTATAAATAATTTCAGGTGCTAGAAGTAGATTCAACTGAATTTGCCTACATGTATGGATAATAATATGATAAATCTTTCGCCTATAAATTTAATTTGATAGATTCTTGAAACAAGGAAGCATGTATCTTTCACATTCGAGAAATCAGTAATTATAATTATAGTATCAAAGTTAAGTAGAGCTGAAAACAAAATTATTGTGGTATGAGTTCAAACAGTGAAATATGTGGGTCTAAATTGGAACATAACGATACCAAGGTGGTGAAAACAATTGAAATAGTGACTTTGGTCTGTTTTTAGGCATAGGTGAAGAAGGGAATCCCGACCGTAACCAGGTGCATTAACCTCCTGCCATCCAGGTTGCCTTGCTGAGAAGCGAATCCAGACATTGCCTGCCTCAGTGTCTTTGCTAGAATATTGTTGCCACTGCAAAGAGAAAATTAATTACTCCCTCCGTATAAAAAAACTAGCCTACTTTGACTTGATACAAAATATAAGAAAATAAAGAATATGTTTCAATTTTGTGGCTTTAAATTAAAGTTGTATCAAATATACTAAAATGTCCTTTAATCTTGTGGTCCTAAACATGTCATTTGTAAAGTTGAAATTAAAGTATTGTAAAAAAAAGAAAGAAGTCATTTTTTTGAAACGGATTAAAAAAAAGTAGGTCATTCTTTTTTAAACGAAGAGAGTATTTGAAAGCAATGAAAATTTAAACGCCGAAGGAGAAGAAAATATCGAGGGACAAAAGCAACCGACGGACACTGATTGATGATGACCTCTATTGTAGTTTGGATCCTTGGCCAAAACCAATTAGTGTAGTAATATTCGAATAAGTAAGATTTGATGTACTGGTGTAATATACCACAAATTATAATAATAATTTCAGTTGAAATAAAGTGAACAAAAAATGAAAAAATAAGATTATCTTCTTCTTGGTAGAGGTATCTCGCTTTTTTTAAACAGATTTAAGACCACTATGACATAATCAACACCGATCCAACAGTATATCTCTTGACATGTTCCTTTCAGGATACAACAACCCATCAACAATTTACAACTCAAACAAGTCCGGATTAGTTGAATAGTCCAAAGCTCCACCATAAGAACACCTTCTTTCAATATATATTTACCCTCTTTGTATAGTGAATATAGTTAAAAACTTATAATATTTTCTTTGTCTCAACTCTTTCTTTCACTAATATAATTACTCTGTTTTGTATAGTGAATATAGTTAAAGACTTGAAATATTTTCTTTGTCTCAACTCTTTCTTTCACTAATATAATTACTCTCTTTTGTATAGTGAATATAGTTGTAGACTAAGAATATTTTCTTTATCTCAACTCTCTCTTTCACTGCTACACACTTTAATATTTTTCACACTTATCCTATTTTCTTATTCGTCTAATAGCATGAAAGATCAACTCTATTTATAGGTGAGGTATTCATCCTTGTATTGAATAGGAAGACTATGGTATAGTAAAGTAAGTACATGAATGATCTATAGATTATAAATGTTACAAGAGTTACATGCAATTAATGGACATATAAGTTACAAGACTAATAGCCATGAGAGTTGTAAGAACTAATCGTCATCTTTACCACAATTTTTACCCACTAACTCAAAATGATAATATGGTGAGTTACGTGAATAATGATACCCCTTTCTCCACTTTATGTTTACTAATGTCATGTACTTTAATTTATTTTAATAATAAATGCACCAACATTCCCCCACTCATTTTAGTATTGAAATAAGAGAGTTCACTGATTTAGTTAAAGGGAGAATACTATGCATAATGAAGTTATGCTCTATATTGAACTCACTAAGTAAAAAAATAAAGCTTACTACAGAGTCAGTAGTAGTTTCAGACTTGAACTTTGACTGCTTAAGGTAAATAAAGTATTACTACTTACACACAATAGTCAAGGTGTTGTCATAAG
>NW_025892512.1:0-1472 GCF_002878395.1 Capsicum annuum
TAAGGATGTAAATTATGTTGGTGTTATTTATATGGATATGTATATATATATGCATGTGAGCATAAGAAGTATGTTATTTGATTGTTGTTGAAAGATGATTGGAAATGATGTTGGATTATTCTTGTGCATAGTTGGATTATGTGGAATTGTGGAGGGATTTGGTGTGATGATTTGGTATTGAAATGATGATTATATATATATATATACACATAAACCGATTGTTCAAGTTGGTTTTTGGAATGCTTTGCAAATATTGGTTGTATGGAATTATGGAAGAGAATTGTGGTGTTGGGTTGCTAATACTAGATGCCAAACATTTCATTGTAGATAAGAGATTTGTAAAGGCGGGAAGTTGTGTTGAATTGGTATCCGAATCTACAACGAGGTATGTAAAGCATACTCTAACGATGTTCTTTGGCATGAAAACACCAATGTTCCATCAAGTAAGATTCCGAGGTTGTCTAAAAACATGTATTGTTCTACATTACCAACGAAGTTGTTTCCATTCTATAAAGTGTCAAAATGTTTCATTGATATACCGAAAGGCTCCTATTTCATTGTTGTGATATTGATGATTCCGAAACACATTATTGATGTACCAATGAGTCTTTATTACATCGTTATTGTATAGAAAGTCTATTACCTGGTTCCTATTGATGTATCATTATTCCAAAGGTACTATATTGGCATGAACACTAATATAATAATCTCAAAAGCTTTTGAACTAAGTTATTGGAAAGATCTCTTATGTGTGTTACTTGATATACGTGTGGGTGGTAGCTCAGGGGCTTAAGCCTAGCATGGGCCGATCCCGATATTTGATATGATTACAGTTGATATGTAGTGGGGGCAGCCTAATGGTCACAGTACGGTACAGTATTGATTATTGTTAGGTGGTTGGAGGTTCGGGAGAAGGAGGTAATGGCGAATGATAATTGTAAAGAATAAAATGAACGAATGTATACCGTTCCACAAATGTGTTTGAATTCAAGAACCCAATTCAGAGTAATGATAATGTACATGATCCTAAAAGTGTTTATGAAGTGTGGTTCACTTCTATTATGATTTATTCACTTGCGTCTGATTTTCTTGATCCCCCATATCACATATGATTATTTACAACTTTACATACTCAGTACATATTTCGTACTGACGTCCCTCACGGGGAACCTGCATTTCATGCTGCAGGCACAGGTGCTTCAGTTCATTCACAGCATAGATAGGAGTCAGGTCATACAGCTATTGTTGGTGAGCTCCAGTTTGCTTCGGAGCTTTCCGAGTCGGTCCCTTATGTTTTGTTATTGTACAGGAGTCATGTGTGGGCGGGGGTTTGTCCCGACCCTAGTTATGTCATGTATATCCTAGAGGCTTTGTAGACATAAGGAAGGGTAAAGTCATGGAAGTTTATATAGTGATGTTATATTTGTATATGTGGTGGCCCCGACGGCCAAGTATTATATATATATATATAT
>NW_025892513.1:0-5339 GCF_002878395.1 Capsicum annuum
TCCTATTGTCTAAAATTCTGGATATCGTTATTATATTTTATTCCTTGATGATTACACCAAATTCTCTTGGGTTTACTTGATGCACGAAAAATCTGAAACTTTTGACAAATTCAAAGAATTTTATACCATGGTTAAAAATGTTTTTCACACCTCCATTTCTTATTTCCAGTCTGATGGAGGTGGTGAATATGTTAACAAAAAATTTAGTTCATTCTTCAAGCAAAATGGCATAGTCCATTGTTTTTCTTGTCCTTACACGTCTGCTCAAAATGGTAGGGCCGAGCGCAAACATAGACAAATTGCAAATGTCCTTCGCTGTCTTATTTTTCAAGCATCTATGTCTTTCAAATTTTGGGTTGATGCTTCTCTGTATGCCGTCTCCCTGATTAATGTTACTCCTCTTCCGGTGCTGCATTTCCTATCTCCGTTTGAATAGCTTTATGGTCGTGCGCCAGATTATAATCTTATTCGTGTATTTGGATGCCTCTGTTATCCCTTTGTAGCAGTTGGTCTTTGCTCCAAGTTCCAACCTCGTTCCAAGCCTTTTTTATTCCTCGGTTCATCTGATAAACACAAAGGTTTTAAGTGTTGGGATCCTAATTCAAATAGAGTTATCATCTCTCGGCATGTTCATTTTGTTGAAGACTCTTTTCCGTTTGACCTTCTTTCCTACTTAGCCAACAACCGCACCTAATTCTATCTCATCCCACGTTCTGGAGAACCTTCTCCTAATTTTTTCCAAATGGGACTTCTTCCTGCTCAACCTTCTTCATGTTTTCCCAATGCACATAATACTAAATCTTTTAATTTAGAAACTCCCATCGACGAAAATAAGCAGCAACTCGCACCTAGCAGCAGTCTTCAGAGTTCTATATTAATGTCACCTAATTCTCAAGATTCTAGCCTTAAAGATTCTAATCAATTTTCTCCAGCTTCTCCCTCACACCTTATGCACTCTCCTTTGAATCAATGTCCTGCAGATAGTTTAAATCTTTCTTCTGAAGGTCGTATTGATTTATCCTAGGCATAACCAACACCAATTCAACCTTCATCTGACAATATTAATATGCCTAATTCTACTCCATTCGCTATCAAACTAAAATCTCATCCCATGATTACTCGTTCTCAAACTGGTTCACTCAAACCACGTATTTTTCCTTCGTTAACAACTTCAGCTACTTCTATTTTATCTGAACCTACCTCCTTTTCTCAAGATTCTAAAGATCCCCATTGGAAGCATGCCATGAGTGTCGAATTTGATGCTCTAGTTCAAAATAAAACTTGGTCTTTGGTTCCTCCTCCTGCAAATGTAAATATTGTTGGCAATAAATGGGTGTTTCGAACTAAGTTTTGCGCCAATGGCTCTGTTGAAAGATATAAAGCTCGGTTAGTGGCTCAAGGTTTTCACAGCAGCCTGGAGTGGATTATTTTGAGACATTTTCTCCTGTTGTCAAGCCTAGCACAATTCGTTTAGTCCTATCTTTGGCCCTTCAATGAAACTGGTTCATGCATCAACTTGATGTGTCCAATGCATTCTTACATGGTGAGTTATCTGAGATAGTTTATATGCGTCAACCAAAAGGTTTTGTCCATCCAGATTATCCTCATTATGTTTGCAAGTTACAGCGTGCTCTATATGGTCTTAAACAATCACTGCGTACTTGGTTCTATCGTCTTGCTCGTTTTATTCTTGATCTTGGTTTTACACAATGTATCTCGGACCATAGTATGTTCATTTTTTACTCGGGGAGTGATTGCATAATTCTTTTGATCTATGTGGACGATATAGCTGTTTTTGGCTCTTCGAAGTCATTGGTATCTCAGTTCATCACTTCTATGAGTACGAAACTCTCAATGAAGGACTTAGGCCCTCTTACTTACTTTCTTGGCGTTGAATTGAAGCATAATTCCTTAGGGCTGCTATTGGTGCAACATCGTTATATTACTTCTATACTTCATCGGTTTAAACTTGAGAAGTGTAAATCTGTACTTACTCCACTTCACAGTAAGCTTGACTGGAATTCAACTTTTTCTCCTTTGCTTGAAGATCCTTCTACCTATCGTCAAATGGTTGGGAGTCTATAATACTTGTCTTTCACTCGGCCAGACATTCAATTTGCTGTAAACCTTGCTTCTCAATTTCTTCACCAGCCGAGACAAATTAAATCTTCAGGCAGTAAAACTCATTTTCAGGTACCTAAGTGGCACAACTGATTGGGGCTTGTATTTATACAAAAAATTCTTCCCTTGCACTTACTATTTATTGCGACTTCGATTGGGCTGGTTGCTCTGCTACAAGACGATCAACAACTGGTTTCTGCATTTTTCTTGGCTCCAATCTCATCTCTTGGTCCGCTAAGAAACAACCTACAGTCCTGAGTATAAGGCTCTTGCTGTTGCTACTGCTGAGGCTACATGGGTCCAATACATTCTTCGTGATCTTGGTCTTTTTCTTACTTCTCCTGTCTCCACAAAATGTGACAACATTGGAGCCATTCACCTAGCGCATAATCCAGTTTTTCACTCTCGTACAAAACACATTGCTTTGGACTATCATTTTGTTCGTGAAAAGATCAGTCATGGTGACTTGGTGGTATCTCATGTTCATAGCTCTGAACAACTTGCAGATTCGTTCACCAAAGTTTTGCCTTCTGGCCGTTTTCATGAGCTCACTGCCAATCTTCATGTTCATTCTTCCCGTTCAGATTGAGGGAGGGTGTTGCAGTTATCTTCTTGTATCCTAGTTTTAGTAGAACTCTATTTTGTATTTATTCCTGTACTTATCTGTTTCATCTGTTTCTTCTTGTTCTTCCAATCATTTGGATACCCTATCAATTTGTAGCAGTTTTCTTTTGTATGACCTGAGAGGTGACATTAGTCACACTTTCTACTCTTGTAATTTGTGTTCCCCTGTCCATAACCATAATTGTGATTCACGTGCATAGCAAGAGGTTCTGATCTATCGTGCACAGCAAGCATACATGCTGAGTGTTGTATCTCATCCTCTACGAGCATGGCATAAGCTTGATTGAGAGTAGGAGTTACACTCTTGAGTAAGATTTATCTCCTAGCTTGATCGTAGGAATCATTCAAGCCGCTCAAAAATTGTAGAAGTCTCAGTTGACACATATGATCTGAGTACTCTTTGGACTTAGGGCAATCACAGCTAGGATTAGGAACCAGAACATCATACTCACTCCACAAGGTTTTCAACTTAGTAAAATAAGCTGAGATTGAATCAGTACCTTGAGAATGCATATTGATTTCACGATGCAATTGATATATGCGCATACGATTCACTTTGTCATATCTTTCCTTCAAATCATCCCAGACAGCACAAGCATTTATAGCATACATGATCCCAGATAGTAAGCTTTCACTCACAGTGTTCATGATCCATGAGAGGACAATAGCATTGCTTCTTTCCCACTGTTCATGGAGTTCCTCTCTGTATGACTCCTTGTTGCAAGATCTAGTGACAAAACCATACTTTCTCTTCCCTAAGAGAGCAATTCGCATAGATCGACTCCAAAGACTATAGTTTTCTGAACCAGTTAATTTGATTGGAACGAGTACAGTGCTTGAACTATCCAAAGAACCAATGAAGAGTGGATCACTTTGATCAATTTTAGGTGCCATGAATGAAGAAATTAAACTGCAAAATCGACCAAACTTACAGAGATGAAAGAACAAAAAACAGAGAATATACAGAGGTCTTAAGAATTCTCTGAGAATATGAGGAAAAAGGATCAAAATACTCTCAGTATTGAGATCGTGTATCTGATACCATGTGAAATTCAAGCATTACAGCTTGATAATCCATGAACAAGGAAGAAGAAAGGAGAGAGTGTAGCTGGGAATTTTATTCTTCATCATCTGTACATTACAACATTGCAGCTATTTATATACTTGAGCTAAGATAGTGAGCTCATTTCCAGCTTAGTGAAAGCTCATCATAACTGACTAACCACTTACCTAATAACCTGTAACAACTTGTTATTACTAACTGACTAATAATCGAGAAGCTTCCAGAACCTTCCATCCAATGGAACAGTTAGTGTAGTGAGGTTCTGTACAGTGTGTATCATATCTTGAGATCATACTTTGAGCTTGGATCAGTAGTTAAAACAATGTTTTTCCAAAACTTCTGTAGCAGCTGAACCTTGACACTCTCCATCTATCACACATTTGCCAAATGTGATGGGGAGGCAAAAGTAACGTGACAAGAAGTGCTACTTGAATTGGTATACAATTTATCTTCATCAGCTCGATGAGTACTACCAATTTGGTTATTCATATTGAGAACTGGAATATCATCTTGCTGAGCATTAGATGTGGTAGTGATGGGCGACAAGGTTAGGTAATTCTCTATAGCTTCTTCTCTTTGACTTCTCCCTCCACTAGAAAAATAATCGGAAGGCTTCCAACTAGGCAAAATTTTCATTATTAGATAATCAATGAAGTCAGCAATAAAATCTACATCATGATCAGCTAGTTCCAGGTGTTCAACCATCTCAACCGCAACTAAGAGTGCAGTGTCAGTATAAAGATAAAAATTGAAGTGTATATTCCTTACTCTGCCTGAAAAATTTGAAGGCTTTAAATAAACAAAGAGACAATTTTATTCCAAAATGCCAAAAGAATAAAAATAATAATGAATTAGAACGCATCTACATACCTGAAGGGCTTTTAATTCTCAAGGTCAATGAAACTGAGTTCTCATGTTTCTTCTTACCCGTCAATTTAAATTCATTATTTTGATGAAACCTCTGAAAATCCAATGTCGGAGCACAAGGACTTCCACAATGGGAGTCTGTATAAACTGATTGATTATACTCGGGATCTACATCCATTGAATGAGGTGCAGATTTCAATGAACTTAATGATCTTGGACTTTGGTAAGGTGAAAGCTAGAAATAGACTATGGGTTGGCTCATTTAAATTCTCAATCTGAATAAATGGATCTTTGTGAAGGTCCTTGGCAGGCAACCTCAGCGAAGCAGGAACCAGGTATTTCTCGATGAATGCTTTGATTTGGGGATCAGTAACTTTGCCGAGGGAAGCAGGTTTAACATCCTGAGAATAAATAAAGTTGCTTCGATTCACTAAAACATGTAATGCCTACACAACTTAAAGAAGCAACTTTATCAAACTTACCGAGCTAACTTTCTTAAAAATTTGAGCAGGATTTTTGCAATCACTATAAGGATCTTCAAAGGTTACTAGTTCCAACATACACATGCCGAAGGAATATATGTCAACCAGTTCATTGTATTCTTATTCGTAAAACTCTGGGGCCATGAATTCCGGGGTCCCTTCAGAGGAATAGATAAAGTTAG
>NW_025892514.1:0-138270 GCF_002878395.1 Capsicum annuum
ATGTAAAAACGTGATATAACATGTATTTATAGTATAGGAGTAAGCCATGTCCGTGTGGGAGTTGGAAACATTAAGTTATTGAGCCCTAGAGTAGAGAAGGCGCCGCCCTAGCTATAGCCCTGCTCCAGATGAGGATGAGCCCTAGCTAGAGCACTACTCCATCAAGGCTGCACCCTAACCATTTACCTACTCTAGGTGGGGAGACACCTCCATATCACCTTGAGCCTCTGGAAGTTGTTCTCCGAATTTTGGTTAAGTTTAGGTCCTCCATTCTTAGTCCCTTGTCTTATGGTGTATTTCCCATGTATTTCAAACCTTTTTAACATCCAAATATCACCATATTCAGCTCCCAAATCATACTACACAATAACATACCACAAATTAGCAATTTGCACAACACTACATCCATAACGACGAATCAAAACATAAGCTAAGCTAAGTTAGTTCGTATTGATCTTTCACTTATTGTTCCAGTTGTACATTCATTAAAATTTAACTCTTCTTACTAAAAACAATTATTCCAGTCATAATTACATATTAAAACCATAAGGAACACATTAAACACAATACAATCCACTGGGAAGAACTAGACAAGCACCTAGATCAAGTTAGTAACGCTAGTTTCCACAATCAAACTCTAAATGAATCTCTTAGGCACAAACTTGTTTAGAATTCACTTTGAATAGTATAAACACATGCTTTAAAACTTATATGGACATTCATATCATTATCAACCCATATAGCACACAAATCATCCGCAAAATAAGGGTAAAAAGGCTAGAATAGTGACACTGGAATGCATAAATACACCCAACATCATAGGGTTATTACCAACTCAATTTTCAATATTCACAAAATTTGGGGAAATCATAATCCCTAGTTTATTCACCATGAACATGCACCCCACAAGTTTAAAACCATATATAAAGCATGATCATACATAATAAATCATGGAAAAATAATTTAAGAAACATTCATTCAAAAATCCTCAACCATAACAAAACCCACATTCAAATCCATACACATTAACCATTAAAAACACATGATTTTCATAAAATAAGAATTGGGGAAGAGTAACATGCCTGAAAGTATCACAACTATGGAGAGAAATCACCTTTAAGAGCCGTAATTGATCAACTTGTTGGAAAACATAAGTATTATAGACCTTGAAGATTTGAGAGAGATTGAAAAGTTTTTTATTATTTGTTTCAGAGCGATAATAATATCTTAACGGGGTTTTAAGTTATGGGTCACGATTGGGAAAGAGGTAAAATTTCCAATGTGACCTTTATACAATACTAGAAAATTATCGCCTAGTCGCTACGAGTGACCTTATGATTTGTAGGGTCACCTTACTATTCATGACACGTAGTCGTAGGCTGGACAGTACCTCGTGGGCATCCACACTAGTTTGGTTATGAGTCGCACCTTATGACTCATACCCAAACATTATGACCCATTTGGTTAAGTCATAGGTAAGATAGAATAATTTGGGAATCACACTAGTCTGGCTACAAGTGGGACTATACGACTCGTATAGAGTATTTACAACTCATTAGGAGCCAATCGTAATCATAACAAAAACTTGGCCAATCCACACTGGTTAGGCTATGATTAGGGTCCTACGACCCATACTGACACCCTTAGACTCGTAGGGTGAGTCGTAGTCTTAGAAGTAAGCCCCATTAGTCAAGAAAATTTCAAGGGCACAAAATTCGAGGTGTTTCAATAGCATAGTTTGTTTGCTTATACGGGATTCCGTATGAATCCCAAGGGCTTGGAGGAGACTCAAAATATTCAAAGTCTCCAGTTGGTGCATGAAATATGGTGTGACCGCTAAAGCTTCCCTTTAGGCGCTTTAGCAACCCTAACTCAGCCAATAGGTATCGCTTTATCAACACCTAGTTATGTTAGCTGCTATTGCTAAAGCGTCCCATGATCCTCTTCAGTGACCTGGTTCGTAGGGATGGGTATTGATTTTGAGAAACCCAAGAGCTTTAACAGTGTATGGTAAAGCAGATCTGGGATCACTTTAGTGGCACCTAGTGCTTATAAATGTCCCTTTAGGCCTGATTCCTTCCCACTTTCATCCATTCTCAAGAGAGGAAAACCCTTAGTAGGTGGAAATTTGGGAGAATCATTTGTGGGTGATTGTAGAGATTTAGTATCTTTAATTTACATTATTCTTCATTGAATTTGTGATAAGTTTCCATTATTTTTATGGTTGATTTCACCATCCTTTTGTTAAAAATCCCTAAAATCTTAGTAGCTTGATTGTATCACTATTAGAGCTCAAAATTTATCAATTTTTAAGGGTAAAGGTTTGTTGAGCATAGATGGACGTTTTGTTGATTTCAAAAGTGCAATTCTGCAAATGGTCCTCACACGAGATTTTTACATAATTTTGCAACTAAAGCACAATAGTTCAATATAGGTATCACTGTTCTCATTTTGATGAGTGGATTTTGATTTTGATAGTGATGTCGCCCAAAACTATGCCTCCAAGAAGTATAATGCGGTTGATGTCAAATATAGTAATGCTACAAAAGTTGGGGTCGAACCTATAGGGAATAGGCCGAATGTCTCTCACGAACCTATTGAAGTAGCTGGAATAATATAGGAAAATAAATTGGGGGGATATTATGAAAATAGTAAACTAGAAACAAGTCCTGATTGCCTTAGTTGGAATTAGTCTGAGATAGATACTACGACTGAGTTCCCCTAGGTTCCTAACTCATAGGATTATCATGTTTAATTTCACCAACTCAATACAGTGCATGCAGAATCTGACAAGATATGTATCACCAACCATCCTTTGGATGCCTTTGGTAAATTTCACTCTTTACCTTATGAGTCTTAGAGTGTTTCCTTACTAACCCTTATCTTTGATCCAGTTCAACTATCTCCTTTTAGGTGTCAAGATGATTAGACGAGGGTTGGAAGCCTCAATTGACTGTTGTAATCTTCTTTTCCCTATATTGACCTTTCTTCTGAAGATGATCTCAAATACAAGAGAGTTCTTAACTTCTGCAGTAGTTAAGAAAGCATACAAACGAAAGAAGATGATAATACATGTATAAATACTGATATAGAAGAAGCTTACACTTCCTCTACTATGTTATTCTACAAGGGTTTCTACAAACCTAGTAAGATGGTTTATCCTCTCATAGTTGCAAGAAGATCCATAGAATCCATAAAAGTAAGCATAGAAATAGTCTCACAATAATTAAAGAACAAAAACCCAAAGTCTCAAATTAATAATCAACCAAATAGTCAAGAATAAAGCATTCCAAGACCAAAAGTCGAATCTTGAAATCAATATATGTCCTTGAATGTAAAGAGTGCATGAAAATATTACAGTAATATTCAAGGAGTATTTATAGTTTCTGAAAATAACATAGAAAACCTAACCAAAACAAAATAGGAAAATAAAATCAGTAGTGGCTAAGCCTCCGGCAATGATTTATCTAATCTGACGATGACTCGTTGTTAGCTTCATTGTCTTTCTTCTATAGTTAGTGATGATAACTCTTCACGAGATCATATGGTTCGTTGGTTAGATCGTTTCCACTGTAGTGGATTTTCAACATTCGGATCTTTTCTCATCATGCTCAGAACGGTTTCTCCTGATGAGTCATGGCCTGTCATTACAACTCATAGTCACCTTCATTTTTATTAGGGCTCCAGCTTGTATACCTTCAGAAATTTTGGCCAAATTTTCTCAGAACGACTTCTCCTTACGATTCATAGTCAATACCTATGAGTCTTAGTCAGCTTTAACTTTGTTCCTCTTTTTAGAAATTCTCACAGTTCTCCTAGCGACTTGGCCTGTGAGTCGTATAATAACCCAATGACTCATAGTACATGCAGTAACATCACCTTTCAAAGCTTTTTCTTATTATTTTGGTCCACTTAACTTCCAACCTCTTTTTTCCTGCAACAAACACAAAAACACACATCATATCTAACAAAATGCCCTAAGTATTAGCATATTTTCTTAGTTTTAAGCATCGAGAGTGCCACAAAACCATGACATATTAACACCCTCAACTTAGAACGTTTGCATGTCCTCAAGAAACATAAATATGTAAAAACACAATATGATGCTTAACCAAGAGAAACCTAAGGTACCTACAACAGTAGTCTCAATTTCAGCTTAAAACATATCACCCCCTTCTGTTTTTAGCTTTTCAAAACCAACTATGTGGATCTATGTAGCCCAATAATGCAAAACAAAGGAATCAAGATATGGCATTGTATTAGCAACAAACAATCAAGAAAGTATGCAGTGTATACTATCCTGACTGATAGACAGCTAGCAACACAATCCATGTACCCTCACAACCAAAAAGTCCCACTCTCACAATATAACTATGTAGGGACGATAACGAGACACTCATAGTCCCAAAATAAATTCTAATTAATTTATATATAATAACATAGGCTTGCCCTTATTTTCTATACCTTAGTTTTTTGTACATTCAATCTATGATCACTATAGGACTTTATTTGGTTAGTAA
This sequence comes from Capsicum annuum, assembly GCF_002878395.1. Taxonomy (NCBI): domain Eukaryota; kingdom Viridiplantae; phylum Streptophyta; class Magnoliopsida; order Solanales; family Solanaceae; genus Capsicum; species Capsicum annuum. The sequence continues at coordinate 4,521 of NW_025892514.1, forward strand.
CGTAGGCTTGGGGGATGGTATGATACATTTATGACTTTAGTGACTAATCCTCCTTGACACTACAGTTACATTTTGTGGCCCACTTCTCAACCAATTCCCCCCTTATTCCTTTGTTTTTCTATTTAAACTTATTCAGATTGGGTGCGATTTCTTTTATTCTTTATTTTTCTCTATTTTTTTCAATTTTCTTTTTTTCTATTTTTTCTTACCCCACTTAACCCTATTCTATTTTCTCCTATTTAACCCTTTTGCATACCCAAGTCTAATTACACACCCTTATAATAGCCACCCTCAACTTAGGTGATTTTCCTAAGTTGAGGTGCACAATTTTCAAGCAGGGATTAAGGCCAAAACAGGTTCATTATAACTAAACAGGAAAGGTGAAAGGTGAAAATAAGAAAATAGTCTCTCGAAATAGGGATCAAGGGGTATTTATTCTTATTTTGATGGTCATTTAGGCTAAGAGTGGACTAAATTAAGAATGGCCTATGATCCTTTCCTAATCAACTACCTTACAACCTGGGCAAGACTAATCAGGCAAGTTCTAGGTTAAATGCACAAAGGGAACTAGGTAAGCAATCTCACACACAAAGTATAGGGTTATATACCAACTACTACCTATATAGTTCATGAAAATGCTAATCCATGATTATTATGTCCCTAATCCTAATGCCATAACAATATTCATAGTGGTCACTCATATTAGCACATCACACAGTTCAAAACAAATTTTTTGGAGGGGCTATCATTTTATTCTCAAACATTTACACACAAACAAAATCCATCAATTTCCCTTAGGTCACTTATTTTTTTCCTAGTTAAACATAAAAAAATGAAACAACATAAAACAAATACAATACGACCTAAACATACCAATTCTACTAAGATACTACAACCAATGAGAAAGAAGCACAACAAGAAAAACCTTCGACTGTGGTACACCTCCACCCCCAACTTAAAGGTTATGCACTATTAACAGTGCACATATATCAAGTAAAAATAAGAAATAAAGATACACCTGGGTGAACTAGGAATCGGATCGACTCAGCGAGTTGGGCACCCTATGAGTCAGGGTGTGACTTGTAGTCAGAGGCTACAAGTCATCGTGAGATTCGTAGGGGGAATGGACCTATAAAGGCCATTCAAAGGTCACCCTAAAAGTTCACCTAATGAGTTGTTAGCTCACCCTACAACTCGTCAAGTGATTTGTAGTTAAACCAGAATATATTTCTTCAGTTATTTATGATGCCAGTCATTACTAGTCCACTCTATGAGTTATGGGGTGAGATAATTACCCACAGTATGAGTCGTAGTATCACTAAGGAGAAATCACCCTTAGGCACCGATATTACCAGTGGCTATAAGTCACGTAATGACTCATTAGGTGACCCGACAAATCGTTACGAGCCTCGTAGAGAGGGTAACATGGGTGCTCAGGGTGTTTGATTTTTGACTTCAAGTCCCCAAGGAGTACTCAGACTTACCCCATAAATTTAAATATAAATTAAACTTTTAATTTATCTATACATTGGATTTAGGAACTAATTTAGCCTATTCCCTTTTATCCAGATTTCTCAAGAAAAATTTGATAGGTTTTTACCCTATGGACTTAATCAAGCAAGAAATCCAAGTATATTTTATAATGATTTAGTATGAAATTCCAATAAAGAACATTGAAGTTAAATACTTACTTAAAAACTAGAGAACAAGTCGCTTAGATCCGTTAAAATTATTGTTCGTTGCCTTCGTTCTTGAGAATAGAGCTCTAGGAGAGATTTAAGCCTTTAATTTGATGTTAGGGGATGAATTATGAGTGCATTTTAGGAGTTTTTAGAATGGTTATGAGAATGGACAAAGTCACACATGTTTTAAAATGGAAAGAGGATTAATTATGGGGGTTAAATCCCTTTTAATTTGTGTTGATTGGGTCGGGTCAAGTCGTTGGGTCTGCAATGGTGGGCTCAACTATGACTTATGCAAAATGGTGCATAGATGGTGGTGAAGATTCATAGAATCACTTTGTTAAGAGCTAGAACCTTACCTAAGTCTCTAGTCATGGCGACTCAAGGGGATGAGTCGTTGTCATTTGTTCTAAGAGTCGTCATGGCTCCAAAGAACTTTTACCTAGGAGATGTCAGAGCTCCTTGCCTATACAACTCTGGTGATGAATCATAGGGTGTATCTCTAACTTATAGGGTCCCTATTAGGGACCTGTGCACCAAAAAATTTTCTATTTTTTTTCTGCAATTTCTAGCCCTGCACACTGAACACATAAATTACCCTATAATGTAATAAGTACAAAACTTGGGTTGGCTTTCACCCAGTGCTTGATTTAACCTCGCAACATGATGTGGCTAGGTTGGATACTTAAACTTCACCAACTAGCCCATGGGTTGCCTCTCACGCAATGCTTGATTTAACATCGCGGCATGATGCAGTTGCCTTGGTTACTCAAACTTCAGCAAGGCTCATTTCAACATAAACTTTCATATCATTAGTTTTTCTCATACAGTGCTTAACACGCTGCCTATTGACCTTGAATGGGTCTTCTCTATCATACTTCAGGTCAAGAGCACTATGTGAGAACATACTAACCATAATGAATGGTCCATACCACCTAGACTCTAGTTTTCCAAGAAAAAAGTGAAGTCTTGAATTATATAATAAGACCATATCTCCGGGCTCAAACAACTTTGTCTCGATCTTATTCTCATGATACAACTTCAAATTTTCTTTGTACAGAGTTAAACTCTCATAATCTTGAAGCTTGAATTCTTTCAACTCATTCACCTTGCTCATCATCAAATTAGATACATCATACCACTCAAAATTTAGCTTTTTTAATGCCCATAGTGCCTTATGTTCAAGTTAAACTAGCAAATGGCATGCCTTGCCATACACAAGATAATATGAAGAGGAACCTATGGTGGTCTTAAAAGCTATCCTTTGTCCCAAAGAGCACCGTCTAACTTCCTTGACTAATCAATCCTGTTGGAATTCACAGTCTTCACCAATATGGACTTGATCTCATAATTGGAGACCTCAACCTGCCCACTCATTTGTGGATGGTAAGATGTTGCTACCATATGCTTCAAATCATATATTTTGAGCAAGGACTTAAAAATATAATTAAAGAAATGCGACCCACCATCACTAATAATAGCACGTGGAGTGCCAAATTGAGAAAAAAATATTCAACTTTAAAAATATGGTGACATTTCTACCCTCATTGCTAGGAAGTTCAACTACCTTCACCTATTTAGAAATATAGTCGACTGCCACCAGAATATACTTCATCCTATAGGAGCTCACAAACAGACCTATGAAATTAATTCTCCATACATTAGATAACTCCAACTCCTAGATAGGTGTTATAGGAGTTCATATTTTCATGAAATATTACCTTAATGCTGACACTGATCACAAGCTTGAGCAAAATCATGACCATCCTTGTAGATAGTTGGCCAATAATACCCACATTGTAGAATTTTATGGGTTATGCAATTTCTACTATGATGATATCCTACTGGCAATGAATGACAAGCCTCAAGAATGCTTATCATCTCCACCTCAGGAATACATCTCTAAATAACTCTATCCTCATAAATCCAAAAGAGATAAGGCTCATCCCTAAAAAAATTCCTCACCTCATGTATGAACCATTTACGCTGCTAAAAAGATAAATCTTTTAGAACAAGATCACTTACCAAAAAGTTGGAAAAATCAACAAACTAGGGGATTATGTATTGAGATTCTGCCAAGACCTGATCATCTATATCAATCTCATCCCCTAACTTTTACATTGCCTCTTCCTCAAGGCGAGATAAGTAATCTGTAACCTAGTTCTCAATGCCTTTTTGATATTTCACCTCAAAGTCTAATTCTTGCAATAAGAGGACCTAATGTATCAACCCTGATTTCACATATTTCTTAGACATAATATACCTTAATGATGTATGATCAGTGTGAACTATGACTTTGGTTTCTATTAAATAGGAACAAAATTTCTCCAAAGCAAAAACCATCGCGAGTAACTCTTACTCTTTGAATGTATAATTTTTTTGCACGGGGTTTAATGCTTTTCAAGTATAGTAGATGGGGTGAAGGATATTCCCATGTTTTTGTCCTAGGACAGCTACCAAGGCCACACCACTAGCATTGCACATCACCTTAAAAGGCAAGGACCAATCAGGAGATTCAATAATAGAAGACGAGATCAATCGATACTTGAGCCACTAAAATGTCTTGAGATATGCATCATAAAACATGAACTTAACCTCCTTATATAATAGCTTATATAATAGATTAGAAATTTAAGAGAAGTTCTTGATGAATCTCCTATAAAACCTAACATGACCCAAGAAACTTCTGATACTTTTGAGTGAGACAAAGGAGGTAATTTTTAAATTACCTCTATTTTTGCCCTATAAACCCCAATACCCTTTTTGAAATATTGTATTTGAGAATAATCCCTTCCTTCACTATAAAGTGGCACTTTTCCTAATTCAAAACTAGGTTACACTCCTCACATCTCTAAAGTTCAATGGCCAAATGGGCCAAAGAATTATCAAAAGAGTCCTCAACATTCGAAAAGTCATCAATGAAGACCTCTATAGTGTCCTCCACCATATCAAAAAATATCGACATCACACAACATTAAAAAGTGGATGGAGCATTTCGCAGTCTGAACGACATCCTTTTAAACACATTAGTACCATAAGGTCAAGTAAAAATAGTCTTTTCTTGGTCTTTGAGGGTAATGAAAATCTAATTGTACCCTGAATAACCATCAAAAAATTAGTACCAACCCCTGTTTGTAAGTTTGTTTAGTATCTGATCCTTGAGCGACATAGGAAAATAGTTCTTTTGAGGCCAAATGTTCAACTTTCAATAATCCATGCTCACTCTCCATCTAGTAACCGGTCTCATGGGCACTAACTCATTTTTCTCGTTTGGGACCACAATGATCCCACCTTTTTTAGGTACACATTAAACCAGGATGACCTACTTGCTATCCATAATGGGGTAAACCATGCTTGTATCTAACCACATTATGATCTTTTTTATACCACCTCTTACAAAGATGGATTCAAACAATACTGATACTCGATGCTGGGAACACAATTCTATTCAAGCTAAATTTTATGAGTATAAATATTGGATGGAATCCCTACAATAGCACTAAAATTTAAGGTTACCCAAAACTATACCCCCAAGAAGTATAATGCGGGCAATGTCAAAGATAGTAACCCAACAAATATTGGGGTCAAACTCATGGGGAATAGGCCAAATGTCTCTCATGAATTTATTGGAGTAGCTAGAAAATATAAGAAAGTAAATAAGGGGTTTTACTGTGAAAGCAGTAAAGTAGCAACAAGTCCTGATTGCTGTAGTTGAAATCAATATGAGAGGGATACTAGGACTTTGTTCCCCTAGCTTCCTGACTCCATACACTTATCATGCTTAATCTCACTAAATAATGCCCTGTGTGTAGAATCTGACAAGATATGTATCACTAACCATCTTGTGAATGCCTTTGGTGAATTTCACTCTTCATCATGTGAGTCTCAGAGTCTCGCCTTACTAACCGTCTCTTTAATCTAGTTCAACTATTTTTTTGGGTGTCAAATTGATTATAGGAAGGTTGGTAGCCTTGAATGAATGTTTTAATCTTTTTTTCCTAATATTTACCACTTTGTGAAGATATTTCAAATACAAGAAAGTTCTTAACTTCTGTAGCAGTTAAGAAAGCATACAAATTGAAGAAGATAATAATACAAGCATAAATACTGATTTAGAAAAATCTCATACTTCCTTTACTATGTTATTCTACCAGGGTTCCCATAACCCTATCTAGGCGATTTATCCTCTTATAGTCACAAGAAGATCCATGGAATTCATAAAATAAAGAATAGAAATAATTTCACAATAATTAAAGAAGAAAAACCCAAAGTCTCAAATTAATAATCAGCCAAATAGTCAAGAACAAAGGATTTCAAGATCAAAATTCAAATTTGAAATTAGTTTTGTGAATGTAAAGAGTTCCTAAAAATATCACAAAAATATCCAGGGAGTATTTATAGTTTCTCAAAAGAACATAGAAAACCTACCCAAAACATAACAGGAAAATAAGGTCGGCAGTGGCTATGCCTCAAGCAGTGAGTCATCTGGACTGACGATGACTCATGGTCATCTCTATTGTATTTCTTCTGTATTCAGTAATAATAACTCATCAAGAGATCCTATGAGCCATTGGCTAGAATCCTTGTTACTTTAGTGGATTTTAAACTCTCAAAACTTTTCTCATCATGCTCAGAATGATTTCACCCTACAAGTCATGGCCTTTCATTACGACTCATAGTCACCTTCATTTCCACTGGTCTTCCAACTTTTATACCTTCAGAACTTTGGCCAACTTTTCTTAGAACAAATTCATCAAATAACTCATTGTCAAGATCTATGAGTCATAGTCATCTTCTACGTTGTGTTTATCTTATAAAAAATTCTTATTATTCTCCTGATGACTTAGGCTATGAGTCATTTAGGCTATGAGTCATATAGCTACCTAATGACTCACAGTTTGAGCAATAACTTCACTTTTCAGAGCTTTCTCTTCTTATTTATGTCCACTTTACTTCCAACCTTTATTTACTGCATCATACATAAAACACACATTATATCTTACAAAATAGCCTAAATATTTGCATATTTTCATAGTTTTAATCATTGAGAGTTCCATGAAACCATGGAAGATCAGATAGCATAGTATCTTGATGAATATTCCCAAAAAGAAACATCGGTAGTTTAGCAAATTCTTTAGGCTTTTCTTTGGCGTCCAGGTAGGCTAGGTTACTTGCTTCATAGATTGAGCTAGTTCATAGTACGATCATGATATTAGGCTAGATATAGGGTGAGATCTAGGTATTAGAGGTATGATTGAAAATATTTAGGTTAGTTGGACTGTTTAGGCTATCTTGAAACCATAATTTAGGCGTAATCAACTTTGTTTCTCATGTTTTAGGATAACTTGCTATCTTAGGGATATTTAGGGCTTTTTTAACATCTAGTAATAAATTTAGATACATTAGCCTAGTCCGAGGTAGAATTTATCTAAAATGTATTTTAGGAATTAGAAGTGGGCCCCTCTAGCCCACCTTAAGCCAAGACTTGTGTTAGCTTTTGTAGACTTATTTACATATAATACACCCTTATTAATACTTATTTTGGGAATTCTAAGAGATTAGATGGTTCTTGATTATGCTAGTTTGGTAATGGAAAGTTAGTGCTAATTTTGGGTAGGTTCCGATAGATAATTATTATGATTTAGTAATATGGACTATGATTAAAATTTATTTACATAGTGGTTGAATATGATAATGATATATGATTTATGGGTCAAGTCCAACATATGATAATGATATTGGTAATATGAGTTTTAGTTCAAGTCCGACAAATAATAATGATATTGATAATATGAGTTCTGATCTAAGTCTGATAAATGATGGGAATGAAGATGGTACTATTAAGTTTTAATTCAAGTCCAAAATTTTGAGAGACACTTATGTTATGATATAGTTTGGGCGGATTCTTGATTATGGCATGATAACTTAGAAATTTGTGATTATTGGGTCATTTACTTGCGTTGATTATAGCTTCCAGACTTATGGGGGCCTATGTTGGGTTATTTACTTTTCTGTACTTATTGGATTATGGGGGCCAATCTTGTAGCTATAGCTATGTGATCTCTCTGTTACTCTTTTCTATGTATTTATTCATTCATGTCTAATAGTGTTGGTGCTTATTTCTAGGTTGCCTTTTACCTTGACATAGTTTATCTATCTTGTATTTTATCATATTCATATCATGATTTAGCTCAGTCGGCTGATGATACCTAATGAGTACTTATGATTTTGGTACTTATACTAGACTTCTGTACCTTTTTGGTACAGATCCAAGCATTAAGTTCCACCATTGATTCAATTATTTTATTGAGTGATTTTGTAGATTGGTGAGCTCTTGGAGTCGGAGTTACCCCTTTTTCTTTCTGTGTATCTATGTCTAGTCTTTTATTTTTAAAACAAATTATAATTGACTATTTAGTATCTATGGTTTTCTTGTAGTAGCTGCGTATCGACATTACTGAGTCTTTGGATTATTGTGCTTTTTTATCTATCTATTAGATTGTTATAACTGCTTATTTTCTATTGTAACTCTTTTAAGGTTAATTTTCATCTAATTGAGGTCCTTTTCACCAAGTTAGCCTATTGCTTATAGCTCTAGGCTATGGTTCACCTTACCTACTGGCGGGGTAAAGTAGGTGCCATCTTGACTCACAAATCAGGTAATGCTAAATTTGTATCAGAGCCTAAGTTTCACTAGTATTTTTGGTATAAGAGAAAGTGTCTATTAGAGTCTAACAGATCAAAATAATGATGTATATTTAATATCTTTGGGAGGCTATAGGACATTGTTAGGAGTTCTTAACTTTTTTTCACTTATTTTGTGCTAAGAGTCTAAGTTGGTTTCTAAAGTATTCCTTTGGCCTCACTCTTTTGTAGATGGCTAGGATGTTTGTCACCACTACATGAGATGAGGGTCTTGAGACTAAGCCTAGAGATCTTATTACTATTTGTGTATGAAATAAAGGTCATGGAAAACTAAGTACATGACCCCAGCTAGGGGCCAAGATAGGGGTTTTCACTAGAGCCTATTCCTACTTTCGAACTAAAGGTTCTTTTGCCTCAGCCAGCGGTGGGCTTATTGGGGTATATTTCTTCTTTAATGCTCAGGGATGCTTTGGTTTAGATTTTGGGATTGGTTGGTGGTACACCATCGAGGGTTCACAATCTATGGATCGGACTAGTACCGAGGTAGGGGCGCAACCTGTAGCTTTGACTCCCTGAGTTGAGGTCCCTCCTGCACCAGTAGTGGACTAGCTTATAATTACACAACTGATGGTTACCCAACCTTCTATGACTATTGAAGAACAAAAGATGTTGGGTAGGTTCTTGAGGTTGGCTTCACCTAGGTTTTCTGGCATTTTGAGTGAGGATACATATGAGTTCCTAATTGTTTGTGAGGATAGGCTCCATAATTTAGTCCTAGTTGAGACTCGTGGTATAAACTACAGTACTTTTCAGTTGAACTTGGATGCTCGACATTGGTGGAGAGATTATCTTGATTCTAGGATAGCTGGATCTTCCTTATTGACATGGACTTAGTTCTCTGAGATCTTCTTGGAGATGTATATGCCTCTCAGTCTTAGGGATTATCTAAGGGATTAGTTCTTGAGGTTGAAGCAGGGTTCTATGACTATTGTAGAGTATAAGGATTGATTTTGTAAGTTTACTAGGCATGATACTTATATCATGACTACTGAATATGAGAGAGTTCATTGCTTTATTTGGAGAATAAGACTTCCTCTTTGTATGTCTACAAAGAGTTAGATTATTATGGGTTGGTCTTTTGTTGAGGTTTCTAATCGTGCTTAGGTTATGATGGATATGCATCATGAGGTCCAAGGGGGTAGAGATAAAATGCCACGCTATCAAGTAGTTTCAGTGGAAGCCATAGTGGATCATGATTCAGAGGTAGTGGTTCTTAGGGTATGTACCTTTTGCATTAGCCATATCAGTATCAAGGTTAGTCTAGTAGGCCAGTTTAGGCTGCTCTTTAGATTACCGATGGAGGACAATCTAGTTTTTAGTGATCGTCCTATACAGGGTAGTAGTCAGTCTTTAAGAGGTTCATCTTCTGGTTATCCTAGTCATGGTGTGTTTATTCTGGGTTGGCTAAATCTTATAGTTTTAGTTTGATGCTTGGGGCATTTATGGTTGTAGAGCTTTTGGCCATTTCTTGAGAGAATACCCCAATTGTAGAGTAATGGTTCCTTTATTTTAGAGTGTCACACCAATTTAGAAATTCCCCCTCGTTAGAAAAAGTATGCATAGTACAGAGGTGGTCCCTAGAGTGCTCATAGAGGCTCTTAGGTTAGCAGGACAGAAAATTGGTTAGGAGCCTAGCCAGGTCGCAAGAACGGTCGGTTGCAGACTTTTGCTTATTTGATTTGAGATCCACTTATTCCTATATGTCTTCTTATTATGATCCATATTAGAGTTATCTTGGGATTCATTGTCTATACCATTATATGTATCTACTTTTATAGGTGATTCTTTAAAAGTAGATTGGGTTTTCAGATCATGTGTTGTCATTGTTTGAGATCTTGATACTCATGATGATCTTATTGTACTAGACATGGTGGATTATGATATTCTAGGAATAGATTAGTCATTCAACTATCATACAGTCCTGGATTGTTTTTCCAAAACATTACCTTTGCCATTCCTAATGACCCCCGATCGTGTGGCAGGGAGTGGTTATCTGTGATTCAATGGGTATTATTTTTTTATATTTGTACTAGGAGGCTTATTTCAAGGGGTTACAAGTCTTATCTCACCTTTATTTGTGATGTTAGGATAGAGAGTCTACTGCTTAACTCTATCCTTATAGTTTGTGAGTTTCTTGATCTTTTCCCTACTTTTCTACCCAGTCTTCCTCCTAAGTGTGGTATTGATTTTGTTATTTATCTTGAGATGAGAACCCGACCTCTTTCTATAGCACCTTACCATATGGATCCTACCGAGCTTAAAGAGATAAATTCTCAGCTTTAGGATCTACTTGTTAAGTGTTTCATTTAGCTAACTATATATCCTTGGGGAGCACCTTTTTTGTTTTTTTAAGAAAAAAGATGGTTCCATGTGTATATGTATTGATTATAGAAAACTTAATAAGGTGACACTGAAGAACTGATATCCTATGTATTGCATTGATGATTTATTTGACCAACTTTGGGGAGCAGTGGTGTTCTCTTAGATTGATTTGAGATCCAGTTACCATTAATTGAGGATTCAAAATAAGAATATCCCAAAGACATCCTTTAGGACACTCTATGGTCATTATGAGCTCCTAGTTAAGTCTTTTGGGTTGACTAATGCCCCAACCATGTTTATGGATTTGATGAATTGTATGTTCATGCCTTATTTTGATTCCTTTGTGATTATGTTTATCGATAGAATCCTTCAGTATTTGGGGAGTAGAAAGGAGCATATACAACATTTATGAATTGTACTCCAAACCTTGAGAGATAATATGCCTTTTGCCAAATTCCTTAAGTGTGAGTTTTGATTTGAGTTGGTGATATTCCTTGGTCATGTGGAGTCTAAGGATAGGATTATGGTAAATCCGACAAATATTGAGGCTATTCGTGATAGGGATAGTCCTACATCTCTGTCAGAGGTTCATAGTTTCTTTGGTTTTGGATAGTTACTATAGGTGGTTCATTGAAAATTTTTCTATTATTACAGTGCTGATGACCATATTGACTTGGAAGGGGGTTCTTTTATGGTGGTCTGAGTGTGAGTCGATGTTTGAAAATCTTAAAGGGTTTCTTACTTCAGCTCCTATCTTTGCTCTACCTATTAAACTTGTGAGATTTACTGTGTATTGTGATGCTTATAATGTTGGTTTGGTTGTGTATTGATGCAACAGGGTTGGTTTGGTTGTGTATTGATGCAACAGGGTCGTATTATTTCTTATGTATTAAGGTAACTAAAGGTGCTCGAGTGCAACTACCTCAGTCATGATTTGGAGTTGGCAGCGGTAGTTTTTGCACTTAAGATTTACAAACATTATCTTTATGGCATGCATTATGAGATTTTCATAGATCATCATAGTCTTCAGTATCTTATGAGCTATAGAGAGCTTAATTCTAGGCAGCATATATGGATAGAGTTTCTTAAGGATTATAATATCTCTATCTTGTATCATACAAGTATAGCAAATATGGTAGCAGATGCCTTTAGCTAAAAAATGGTGTGCATGGGTATCTTGGCTTGCATTTCAGTTTCTCAGAGTCCGTTGGCATGGGAAATTGAGTCCTTAGTCAACTAGATGGAGTACCTTCATATTTTAGATCCTAGAAGGATTTTTGCTAGTGTTGAGGTGAGGTTTTCTCTATTTGAGTAGATTCAGAGTCATTAGTTTTAGGATAAGAGGCTTGGGATCATCCATGATTAGTTGTTGAGTGGTGAGTCTAAGAGGGCTACCATAAATTCTGAGGGTTTCTTGAGATTTAATTGCCGCATTTGTCTTTTGAAGGTTGATGTCTTAATGTAATTGATCTTGGCGAGGCTCGCAGCTCTAGATAATCTATTAACCCTAGTACAACCAAGATGTATAGAGATTTGAGGCAGCATTATTGATGGGATAGCATGAAGAAAGATATGGTAAACTTTGTAGCTCATTGCCTATGTTGTCAGTAGGTGAAGGACGAGCATCAGAGACTAGTGGCTTGATTCAGAGATTGTCCATTCTTGAGTGAAAAGAGGAATGAATTTCCTTGGACTTTTTTAGTAGTTTTCCTTATACTTGCCATAGGTCCGATGGAGTTTGGGATATTATAGATCGATTGTCCAAGTCAGAACACTTCCTTTCTATTCAGATGTCCTTTAGTATTGAGAGTTTAGCTTGTGTCTATGTTAGTTAGATAGTCTGTTTGCATAGTGTGCCTATATCTATCATTTCAGACCAAGATTTAGTGTTCACTTTTAGCTTTTAGAGAACTTTTTAGGAGGAGTTGGGCACTCAAGTGGATATTAGTATAGTTTTCTATCCCCAGACTGATGGGCAGTCAGAGCGAATAATTCAGATTCTCAAGGATATATTCTGAGCCTTTGTTATGGATTTTTGAGGTTAGTAGGTCCAATACTTAGATTCGGTGGAGTTCACATATAATAAGAACTACTATTTGAGTACTGAGATGACACCTTTTAAGGCTTTGTATGGTAGGCGCTGTCATTCTTTGATTGGGTGATTTGAGATTTCTGAGATTAGATCACGTGGTATTGACTTGCTTTAGGAGTCATTGGATAGAGTCAGGGTGACTCAGGATTAGTTGAGGGTAGATTAGAGTGGGAATAAGGCTTATGCAGATCATAGACTTTGTGCCTTGAGATTTTGAGTTGGTGACAGGGTATTCCTCCGTGTATCACCCATGAAGGGTGTGATAAGGTTCGGGAGAAAAGGTAGGCTCTGCCCCATATATATTGGGCCTTTTGAGATGCTTCGCATTGTGGGTGAGGTGGCTTATAAGTTATCTTTATCCCCTAATTTTGCTGTTGTCCATCTAGTTTTCATATTTCTACGTTACGACGATACATTATTGACCCTTATCATCGGCTTAGATGGGACACAGTTCAGTTAGATGAGTGGTTGACCTTTGTAGAAGAGCCGGTGCTCATATTGGCTAGTGATGTTAGGCCATTTTGCATTAGAGAGATTCCAGTAGTTAAGGTTCAGCGGAGGCACTGCCTAATAAAGGAGGCTACTTGGGAGATCGAGAATCATATACGGATCCAATATCTTCACCTATTTGAGGCTTTAGGTACATCCTAATACTTTACTTTTGTAGACGAAAGTTCATTTAGTAGTAGTTATTTTAATGACTCTCTAGGTTATTTTCTATAATTCTGCTATTTTTTCTCTTTAGAGCTTTCCTATAGCTGCCCAAAGTCATTTATGACTTTCTGAAACTGATAGTTTGGCTATCGAGTAGTTCGTTTGTTTTTTAGAGCCAATTCCCTATTTTGAAGCCTTCAATGTTCAAATTGGCTACTAGATGAAAACATCAGTCCAATGAACTCATATGCCAATTTAACTGTTCCAACATCTTTAAAACGTCGATTTTGGATTAGGTGGATCCTTGGTTCGTGTCCAAAGATTCCCAGACTCATTTTGAGCTATTGGCTAAAAAGTTAAGAAATATGGCAAGTAGGCATGGGATGCACTTTTCATTGAAACGACCTCAGATGGAAATTTTAACTGTGTTATTGAGTCTGGAACATCAAATCTGATAGGTTAGCGTAGTTTATTGGCATATATGGGATTCTTGATGAATCCCAATGGGTTGATGAAGATTTGAAAATATTTCAAGTATCCAGCTGGTGCATGAAATCTAGTGTGACAGATAAAATAGCCCTTTGGGTGCTTAAGTGGAGTGCGCTTTTGGCGGCCTATTGGGAACTTTAGCGGCCCTAGTTCAGCCAATAGGTACTGCTTTAGCAGCACCTAGGCGCTTTAGCGGCTAGTGCTAAAGTAGCCCATGGTCCGCATTAATGGCTTAAATTGTAGGGATGGGTACCGCTCTAGCGATACCCAGGAGCTTTAGCGGTGTCTGCTACAGTAGTCCTTGGACCGCATTAGCAGCACCTAGTGCTTATAAGTGTCTCTTTTGTCCCAATTCCTTCCCATTTCCACCTATTCTCAAAAGAGGAAAACCCTAATTAGTGTGGAAACGTGGGAGAATTATTTATGGTGATTATGGAGCTTTAGTATCATTAATTTATGCAATTCTTCATTGAATTTGTGGTAAGATATCATTATTTTCATGTTTGATTTCATCATACTTTGCTAAAAATCCCTAAAATCTTGGTGGCTTGATTGTAGCACCATTAGAGCTCAAAATTCACCCACTTTTAGGGTAAAGGTTCCTTGAGCATAGAGGGACGTTGTGTTGGTTTCGAAAGTGTAATCCTGCAAATGCCCTCATGGGATTTTTACATAATTTTGGACCTTAAGAATAGCAGTTCAATATAGGTATAATTGTTCTTATTTTGATGAGTGGATTATGATTTTGATAGCGTGACATCTTGCAGAAGCTTCTCGAAAAGAAAAATCAGTAGTTTAGAAAATTCTTTGAGCTTTTCTTCAGCATCCAGGTCGGTAAGGTTTACCTTGTTCATAGATTGAGCTAGTTCATAGTATGATTATGATATTATGCTAGATATAGGGTGGGATCTAGGTGTTAGAGGTATGATTGAAGATATTTGGGTTAGTTGGACTATTTTGGCTATCTTGAAACCATAATTTAGGCGTAATCAACTTAGTTACACATGTTTTAGGATAACTTGCTATCTTAGGTCGATTCATGGCTTATTTAACATCTAGAAATGAATTTAGATACCATAGCCTAGTCAGGGGGTAGAATTTGCCTAAAATAGCTTTTGGGGATTAGAAGTAGGCCCCTCTGGCCTACCTTAGGCCAAGACTTGTGTTAGCTTTTGTAGTCTTATTTACACATGATATACCCTTGTTAGTACTTATTATGGTACTTTGAAGAGATTAGATGCTTATTAATTATAAATAATTAAGAGTTAGTGTCAATTTCAGGTAAGTTTTGGTGGATAAATGTTGAGATTTAGTAATATGGCTTATGATTAAGTTTATTTACATGATAGTTGATAATGATAATGATATATGAGTTCTGTTTCAAGTTCAACATATGATGATGATATTGATAATATGAGTTACGGTTCAAGTTTGGTATATGATGATAATATTGATAATATGAGTTTCGGTTCATGTTTGACAAATGATGGTACTGACGATGGTCCTATTGAGTTCTGGTTTAAGTTTGGCATTTTGGGAGATAATTATGATATGATATGGTTTGGGTGGATTCTTGGTTATGAAATGCTAACTTAGAAATTTGTGGTTATTGGGTTATTTACTTTCCTTGATTGTACCCTCCAGGCTTAGAGGGGCCTGCGTTAGGTTATTTACTTTTTCACACTTATTGTCTTATGGGGGCCAATCTAGTAGCTATAGTTGTGTGATATCTGTGTTACTATTTCGTATGTATTTATTCATTCATATACAAAAATGTTGGAGCTTATTTCCAGGTTTTCCCTTTTTCCTTGGCTTAGTTTATTTATCTTGTATCTTATCGTATTCATATCATGATTTAGCTCAGTCTTCCAATAATGCCTATTGAGTACCTGTGATTTTGGTACTTATACTACACTTCTAGACTTTTTTGGTACAGATTCGACCACTAGTTGACATTGCTGATTCGACTATCGTTCTGATTAATTTCTGAGTTTGGGTGAGCTCTTGAAGTCGGAGTTACCCTTTTTTCCTTCTATGTATCTATGTTTGGTCTTTCATTTTTGAGAAACATTGTAATTGACTATTCAGTAGCTATGGTTTTCTTATAGTAGCTCTGTATAGACATTACGATTCTTGGGATGGTTGTTGCTCTTTTATTTATCTATTAGACTATTATGACTGCTTATTTCCTATTTTAACTCATTTAAGGTCAATTTTCGGCCAATTAAGGCCCTTTCCACAAAGTTATCCCATTGTCTATAGCTCCAAGCTACAGTTTGGCTTACCTACTAGCGCGATAAAGTAGGCACCATCATAACTCACAAATCGGGTCGTGACACATGATCTCATCGATGATTTTGTAAGAAATATTGAAAATAAAACATTAATTAGCCTCTGTCTTTGATCATCGTCAAAAATGACTCAAAACTTAGTAGCTCGACCTTTAAATATACTAATGCAGACTCGATAAGGGATTATATTTAGGGTATAAACCTTCAGGGATACTCACAAAAAAGACAATCATTACCACATCACATGGAAACCGCCTCTTGAGAAAAATAAACAAAAACAAGCCTAATAGTTAACAAGTTTGAGTTTATTAACTAGAAAAGGAATATAGTATAATGTTTTCATGCAAAAAATAGGGAAACTTTCTCCGGTTGGACTAAGAGTTAACCATGCCGTAACTTTATGAATGATTGCAAGAAACATTAAAAATAATATGTCAGTTAGCATCTGTGTTTGATCGTAATTAATAATGATTCAGCACTTACTAATTCGACCTCAAAATCTACTAAGTAGACTCGATGAGGGAACATGCTTGGGTATGATCCCCTGGAGTTACTTATGAAAAAGACAATTGCCGCCACATCGCATCGAAACCATATCTTGAAAGAAACAAACTAAAACAAGCCTCAGAGTTAATAAGTTTGAGAGTATTAATTATAAAAGAATACAATTCTCTAATTTCATACAAAAGATATTGTATCTTTTTTTCCTAATAAAACAAACACACATAAAAGGCATCAAGGTCATGCATCAAAGAATTTCACACGTTCTTTCTAAGAAACTAGAGAAGGGTTCTGAGGAATTCCCCTCCCTAATTGCTCGAGAAAGGAAAGGGAACCATATTTGGAGAAACATTTGGTCCATCTGTATACCAATGCTCCCTGGATGACGAAGCAAGATGTAGAATCAAGGTGCAACAATCATATCTCCAACATGGAGGTATCTCAAGAAATACAAAATCAAGGCACTCAATGACAGTTTCTGCCGGGGGTGTCCCTAGTTGCTCCTCTATCTTGGGTTCACCTCTAGTTTCCATTAAACCCTTGATTAATAACCTTATCAAGGAACACCACCTGGTTCAAAGGTCGGGGTATAGCAGGAACTAAAGAATTGGCAAGCACTCAATAATGAAAAATTGAAATAGTTATTGGGAAAACCTCCCCAGAAAGTGGAAATTGACATCTTTTAAGCTTGGGAAGGTGAGGATACAATGGGAAGGACTTAGCACTTATAAAACAAGTTTCTTTAAATATATACAACTAAGCAGCCAGGAATGAAAATGCGCTATGTGGCTAAAATCATTATAAAAACTAGCATAAATATTTGTATCTCATAAGCCAAATAGGCTGCATACCCCCACTGCCACAAGGTGGGCTGCAACCTATCCACTTAAAAAGAGGAGGAGGAGAATAAAAGCTTCCTTCAAAATTATGGCAATTTCCTATCGTTCCAAAATAAGGGAAGGGATTAAAAAATTATAAAGAACCTACTTTTGAGTGACAGTCACATGACCAGTATTGCAAAAAAGGAAAAGGAAAGATAATAGTAATAATTACTCATATATATAAATGAAGAATGGGTGTACTACTATTTTGTCTTTTTTTATAGTACACCAATTCTTCATTTATAAGTAAAATTATATATTATTTTTTTCTATTACTATTACTACTACTACTATTATTATTATTATATTTTTTTTACTATTACTATTACTTCTACTACTACTACTATTATTATTATTATTATTATTATTATTACTAATATTACTTTATTATTATATATAAGTGAAGGTTGGGGTGACTATCAAAGGTAGTTTAGTAATTTTAGTCACCCCAACCTTTACTTGTATATAGTAGTAAATAAAATGGTTATACATGCATATGATTTTTTCTTATATTTGTTAGTTTTGTCCTCATTTTTATTGTGCAATAAAATGATTACACATGCATATTGCTTTTTCCTTATATTTATTTATTTTCTTTTTGTCTAGTACACCAATCCTTCATTTATTAGTAATTATATATTATTATATTAGTTTTTTTGCTATTACTATTACTATTAATAATAATATTATTATTATTATTATTATTATTATTATTATTACTATTATTACATTTTTTTTTACTATTATTATTATTATTATTATTATTATTATTATTATTATTATTATTATTACCATTATTGCTTTACTTTACTACTATATATTTTTTACTATTATCATTACTATTATTATTATTATTATATTATTATTGTTACTATTATTACTTTACTTTATTACTATATATAAGTTAAGGTTGGGGTGGGGTGACTACCAAAGGTAGTTCGATAATTTTAGTCACCCCAACTTTTATTTATATATAGTAGTAAATAAAATGGTTACACATGCATATACTTTTTTCTTTATATTTATTAGTTTTGTCCTCATTTTTATTATGCAATAAAATGGTTACACGTGCATATTGCTTTTTCCTTATATTTATTTGTTTTGTCCTCATGTATTATTTTAATAATATTTTTATTTGGACTTTTGTAATTGAATTATACAGAGTAGTAATTTTTTATAAATATTTTTTGGTTCCTTATTAAATTACTTATTTTTATACCCCAAGGATATTTCGATAATTTTATGGTGCAATATAATGGTTACACATGCATATTGGTTTTTTCTTATATTTATTAGTTTTGTCCTTATTTTTATGGTGCAATAATATGGTTACAGATGTATTTTAGTTTTTTCTTATATTTATTAGTTTTGTCCTCATGTATTATTTTAATAATATTTTTATTTAAAAATTTGTAATTGAATTATACATGGTACTAATTTTTTATAAATATCTTTTTATTCCTTATTAAATGACTACCAAGGGTATTTCGACAATTTTATGGTGCAATAAATTTATCGAAATCGACGTATGTCTCCTCAACTTATATATTTGAAACTTTCAAATGAGACGTGCATCATATACTTTTTCAGGAGTGTTTAAATGAAGAACGTGCCACCAACTGTAGTTGTAACAATCTAACTAGATTTTTATCGACTTATATAATTACTTTTGTATTGGTTGGACCAGTCTAACAAGCTCAATTCTGTTCCACACTGAATGTATATATTATGTTAACATTGGTTCATCGTACTACATTTCTTTTTTTTTTTTACTCCTATACTAAATAATTAAAAATTAGAAAATAATTTTTTCCAAAGTTGAATCTCTTTTTTACATTAGTGTTGTCAAAATGTTCGTGCCTTGCACGGGCACGGATATCTAGTATATATTATGTATAAAATAATCATATTACAATATTTTTTATGCATATGAGAGGAGATCGATTTCTCTTAAAATACTTTCTTTACATTCTTTTAAGCAAAATGAAAATATTGTTTCGCTTACATAACTTTTACAAATATTTATTGAAGATTAAATACCCTCACATGATGGAAAATCATAGGCAGTATATGAATTTAGAGTTCACGATATAATGGGTTTTAAAATATTTAAATTTAGATATTAAAATAAAAATTTTAAATAAAAATAATAATTAGATACATGCATAATTCGCGCGAAGCGCGAGTAGATTCACTAGTAATAATATAATGAAAAAAATATGTACATTAATCCACTTGATGGGCTCAACCATCTTTAACTGTGCCCATAGGTAAGCCCGTATTAAAATACTCTTCCTCTAAAATGGGTGCATGACGCGATCCGACTGGGGGCCTTGTCGTAATGGGCGTCCCAAGTTCGATCGGAACCGGAGACCTCCCTTGTTACCCAATCCCAACCTCCAGCCGCCTGCCCTGAGTTGACTAAATTTTGAGTATGTAGCAGGGTAGCGAAACAGCTCACATAAAGACTCTCGATAAGATCACACCCGTGACCGATCCAACCGAGTCCAACCATCCTATACTATTGGTGTAATATACCACAAATTACAATAAATGATTACAGTTGAAATAAAATTAATAAAAATAAAGAAATTAAAATAATCTTCTTCTTGGATGAGGCGCGGATATCTTGCCTTATTTAAGGAGATTCAAGCCCACTGCGGCATAATCTACACCGATCCAACAGTAATCTCTTGACTTTTCCCCTCGAGAAAACAATAGCCTATCAACGGTGTACAACTCAAACAACTCCGGATTAGTTGAAGAGTCTAAAGCTCCACCATGAGAACACCTTCCTTCAAATATATTTACTCTCTTTGTATAGTGAATATAGTTAAAGACTTAGAATATTTTCTTGTCTCAACTCTCTCTTTCATTACTACACAGTATAATTTTTTTCACACTTATTATGTTTTCTTGTACATACAATAACATACAAGACCACCTCTATTTATAGGCGAGAAATTCTTCCGTGTAATAAATATAATGAACGAGGGATATTAATGTAGGTAGATGAATAATCTTGATGTTACATAAGTTACATGAAAGTAATGGCCATAGAGTTACAAGAACTAATGACCTTGAGAGTTACAAGAACTAATGGTCATATGAGTTACAAGAACTAATGGTCATCTTTGCCATAATTCATACCCACTACCATAAAAAATAATGTGCTGAGTTACAAGAATAATGACACCACTTTCTTCACTTTATGTCTACTAATTATCATGCACTTTAATATTTTTATTTTAATAATAAAATGCACCAACATTCACCGACTCATTTTAATATTGAAATAAGAGAGTTATCACCATTTTAGTTGAAGGGAGACTATTGTGCATAATGAATGTGTGCTGTGCATTGAACCTCCTCTTAGTAAAATAGTAAACTTTACTCCAAAGTCAGTAGTGGTCTCAGACTTGAACTATAATTGCTTAAGGGAAATAAAGTATTACTTCCTACACACAATAGTCAAGGTGTTGACATAAGATTTAATAGCCAACACATTACGTCCATGTGCTATCGTAGTTTTTCATGAGCGTTTTGAGAATAAGCCTCATTCTCATAGGAAGCTGCCTACTTCCACCCTCACATAAGTGAAATCTGTCAAGGGTGGTCCTGTAATATCAACACCTCACTCATACGCGATACAGAATTTCATTAAGAGTTCTTAGACTCAACCTTCTCAATCATTACAGGAACAAAACGCACTCACATCATAGGAAGGATTAAATAATAGTGCATCTCACACCAAGTCATCATATGATTCATTCTTTCCATTGAAACTGGTTATAGGATCCTTCCTCCCCCTCGATGTGATTCAGACTATTTTCTTGCTAAGGCCTTAGTTTTGAATCTGCAAGATTATCATAAAGTTAGCACAATTAATATTGGTATACCATTGATCAATATGATCTAACAATATTGTGTTTTTATTCTTATGGTCTGAATTTATCATTATAATAATGATTTATACTCTACCAATAAATTTTGGTGCTATCACAATAACTAAAAATTAGAGAAGTTAATTTCTCAGAATAAAGTGATTGGTCAATTCACTTTTTCACTAGTTGAAGCTAAAATACCTCCATAGTGAGTTAGCAAATTATAATTTATTTTTTCATTTTAGTAAATAGAACTAAGTTATTTTTTTCTCATTTCGCATCAAAAAAACTTTTAAGTACAACAAGATTTATTTTATTAAAACAAGCCACAACTATTTTCAAGTAAATATACCCGATTAGCTTCTAATAACCTGTTTAGGAACTTTTACACAATTTCAGCCAAGTGAAACTAGCCACATATCTCATATTTTATTAGGCTAGTAAACTCCTTTTTTTTACGCCACTTTCATATATTGGAATCATCAAAAGGAGTTGCACGATTCATACAATCAACAAAATTGCATTTAACAATTTTTCTTTTTACCATAATGTGACATGTCAAGAAAAAGTTCATCACATAGTTTAGGTATTTTTCATTCCAAGAATGAGATTTATCTCACCCAAATATTTAATATCAAATTGGCTATTTAGTTTATCATTTATTTGATAACATTCATGTTAGAGCCAAAGACACTAATAAATATACAAATAGTAACATGTGATCTATTCCAAGAAAAATATATGCACTTGTAACTTTTTTTAAACACATTCTCAAAAGTGCAACACCACATTTTTCATAGTGATTTTTTCTCATTTCATTAGCCCCCACTATTTTGAGACTTTAAGAAAATAAACTTTCATGAAAAGTATCATTTTATTCATGAAAAATAATTGGTAACTTTTTACCTTTTCTCCGCAACTAGTATAATTTTTTTTTACCTTTCCTCCACTTGAGTTGAGGAGTAGAAATATACTTTATGTGTTATCTCTTCTCTTCCATCTCTTGAAGAGACGTGATGTTGAGATGTTGAGATCTCTCATCTTGATATCCGTATTTTTTTAAATTGTAAAAAACACATGAATCTCCTTAAAATTGTTGGTGTAGTATACCACAAATTACAATAAATGATTACAGTTGAAATAAAATTTACAAAAATGAAGAAATTAAAATAATCTTCTTCTTGGCTGAGGTGTGGATATCCCACTTTCTTTAAGGAGATTCAAGCCCACTACGGTTTAATCTACACCGATCTAGCAGTAATCTCTTTACTTGTCACCTCCAGGATACAACAACCCATCAATGAGTATAACTCAAACAACTCCGGATTAGTTGAAGAGTCCAAAGCTCCACCATAAGAACACCTTCCTTCAAAATAAATTTACTCTCTTTGTATAGTGAATATAGTTAAAGACTTAGAATATTTTCTTGTCTCAACTCTCTCTTTTACTACTACACACTATAATCTTTTTCACACATCATGTTTTCTTGTACATACAATAATATGCAAGACCACCTCTATTTATAGGTAAGGAATTCTTCCATGTAATGAATAGGATGAACGAGGGATAATAATGTAGGTAGATGAATGGTCTTGATGTTATATAAGTTACATGAAAGTAATGGCCAAGGAGTTACAAGAACTAATGACCTTGAGAGTTACACGAACTAATGGTCATATGAGTTACACGAACTAATGGTCATCTTTACCACAATTCATACCCACTACCACAAAAAATAATGTGGTGAGTTACAAGAATAATGACACCACTTTCTTCACTGTATGCCTACTAATTGTCATGTACTTTAATATTTTTATTTTAATAATAAAATGCACCAACACTAACCAAAAATCCATCCATACCAAAACAAAGGCCATAAACCAGGCCATAATCAAAGATATTCCAAAACATAATATAATTAATTAATCCCAAAATGAAATAGGATGGAACAACCAACAATATCGTCCAATGATGTCAGCCCACCGACTTATTCTAATATCAAGGCTGACATCAATATAGATCCCGCTTATTCCAATCCATAGAAGTACCACAAAGACTTAAACCAAAAGAGTAAAAAAATACTGTTGGGACATGCCCCCAACCATGGACAAAACCAATATCCAAAATAAACCATAGTGTCTAGAAATATGCATAACATGAAATAGAGCCTTCAGATAGGATGGAAGCTCACAACTTTAGTCCAAATGCTGATCCCCGAGTCAATCACTATGTAGGATGAGTGGAACGGTCGGTTCCTGTATAGCGTGGGATACAGACGCCAGTAGACGGGTTAGCAGGTTAACGCTAGCATGATCTCAGGATAAGGATACAATAATGCCATTTATAAAACCAACTAACACTATCCATACTCACACAAACATACATAAATAACCATGCCGAGAAAAGGGATCGGGTTTAACATACCATTAAAATCTTTACCTGAGATGTGTAGCTTTGCCCTCCTAAACCACCCACATTCTATATGGGTTTAGCTCCACAAAGGGCCCCATTTCATAAAGCCGTACGACCAGGGAAGAAATCCTGGGATGACTAGTACATCCCCTAAATTATAATGTGACATTATGCACACGGTCACCAAGACCAATCTCATATCGGCAAATATGAGTTTCCAATTTTGGTCCCCATCGGGACCTCCATGTTCCATGGCTTTGCCACACATCCCGCCATTAATACCCAATTAAAACCAATTTCCAAATAACCAAACCATTATCTATTTATTAACCAAGGATATTAGTATTGGTATCGTTATACTGATCCTTACTTGCAAGTATTATCCATAGCCAACCATATATAGGATTAAGGGAACTTTCAAGTGTCATTCCATTTACCATATTAAACCACTTTGGGAGATTTCATGTACCCCAAAAGCATAACTATTTAGCCATTTACTTTTTCAAGAAATTTAAACCATGCATAATCCCTTTACTAAGTTTTAAAACAAGCAAGAGTTCTAGTAAAAACAATCAATATAATGAACATATCTTTATAAGCATTTTGTCAAACACATTGGGGCATAACATGACCAAAACCAATTTCAATTACCATTAAACCATCCCTATGCAATCCAATTATCCAAAACCACCATTAATACATATAAAAGCATAATTAGAAACATGGGAACCATAACCAACCATTTAATATGAAACCCCCTAATTCATATTTGAAAACCAAAATCATATAATCAATGAAACCATGAGAACATTCATAAAAACCATGCCTTTAGATAAAATTAACAATAAGAGAAGAGAACATGCCGTAAACTAAGATGATGATGGAAGGAAATCACCAAGACAAGCCCCAAATCAATCCTCTAGTTGAAACAATAGCTTCCCTTGCCCAAAAGCTTTTGAGAGAATTATAGAGTGTTTAAAAGAGTTTTGAAGTGTTAATAAATGGAATAATAGGGTAAATAACCTGCTAAGTAGGTTAGAAGTCATGGGACCTTATTAGGATAAGTGGGGAAATGTCCAGAATACCTCAACTTAAGTTGAATAAATCCCATCACAGGGATACGAGTGACCCTCATGAGTCGTACCCTTCTAATATGAGTGGTACCCTCTACTCGTATCCTAGCCTCAACCTTTGGATCAAACATATCCCAGTATATGACTTTTCCAACCAAGTCGTATCCAAAGTATACGATTCGTACCCTTCATCCATACCATTGGAAGATTAAACCCATGGAATATTTAGATAGAGTCCACTGAACGAGTCTTGGGTACGACTCATACCCTGGATTATAGCTTACGATGAGCCACTCGTGCTCAAATCCAACTTAAGTAACCAAGTCTATGATTAAGTAAGGAACCAAACACTCCGTAACCACCAATACGACTCGTACCCCTAAGTCGTACCTATTCCAATAAATAAAATCCTTCCTACCAATTAACATTGGTCAGAATACAGCTGGACCATAACATCCATACCCCAACATATGGCTCATACCCTCGAGTTGTATTGGGTCTAGTGTCCATAATTCCAGGAAATTTTCTAAGGTTCAGAAACCCAGGTGTTTCAGTCTCCTCCACTAGGAACATTCATCCCCGAATGATGAATAAGATCGGGCTAACCATACACACGAGTCATTTGCATTATCAAATATATTTCGAATCACTAGCAAAGTTTGTAAAAAAAGAGGCAAAGATAACCGCACGAATCCTAGAAGCAAAGAACAAATACGGATATTTGGACTTCATGTCCTTCTTTGCTTCCCAGGTAGCTTTTTCCACCTTATAGTTCCATCACAGAACCTTAACGGAAGACACATGCTTGGTCCACAACCAATAAACCTGCCTATCCAAGATCTCAACCAAAACTTCTTCATAAGAAAGAGAATCCGAGATACCCAATCCTTCCAAAGAAACAACGGAAGAAGGATCACCAATTCAATTCCTCAATATGGAAACATGAAAGACTGGATAAACCAAGATCAAGCTAGAAGGCAACTCCAACTCATAAGAAATATTACCCATTCTCTACAAAATCTCACAAAGACCAATATATCGGGGACTGAGCTTCCCCTTCTTACCAAACTGCATTACCCCCTTCATGGGAGATACCTTGAGAAAAACCTTGTCCCAAACCTCAAACTCCAAATCTCTATGCCTAACATCCACATAGGAATTTTGGATACTTTGGGTAGCCTTAAGCCTCTCCTGAATCACCTTCACCATCTCCTATCCTGATAAACCAATTCGGGACCAAACATGTCCACCTCACCAAGCTCAAACCAACTTATAGGAGATCTACATCTCCTTCCATATAATGCCTCAAAAAGGGCCATACCAAAACTAAAATGATAGCTATTGTTGTAAGAAAACTCCACCAAAGGTAGATGTAAAACCCAATGACCACCATAATCAATCACATAGGCCCGAAGCATATCCTCAAATGTTTGAATAGTTCTCTCCACTTGCCCATCCATCTGAGGATGGAAAGATATACTTAAACTAACTTTAGTCCCTAACCCTTTCTTAAAAGATCGCCAAAAATGAGATGTAAACTGTGTTCCATGATAAAAAATAATCAAAAGAGGCATCCTATGTAGCTTCACAATCTCTTGAAGATACAGCTTCACATAATCCTTCACCGAGAAGGTAGTCTACCCTGGCAAATAGTTCACAAACTTAGTCTCCTATCTACGATGACCTAAATTGAATCATATTGATTTCGAGACTGAGGTAGACCAGTAATGAGGTCTATATTGATCACCTCCCACTTTTATTTGGGAAAATTAATTTCTTAATACAACCCTCTTGGACTCATGTGCTCAACCTTAACCTATTGACATACTATGCACTTGGCCACAAAATTAGCCACATCCCTCTTCATGCTATTTCACCAATAGATCTTCTTGAGATCATGATACATCTTAGTCGAGTCGGGATGAAAAACATAATCCGACTCATGTACCTCAACCAAAATCCTTTGTTGCGAACTGTCGACATCAGGAATACACAACCTCCCTTGGTACCGTAAAGTACCATTACCCCTGATCTCAAACACCACTACCTTTTTCCCATAACATCACTCTTGATTTTTATCAAGATAGGATCTAGAACTTGCTTTTACTTAATCTCTGCACTAAGAGACGATCGAACCACTTCTTACACCATCACACCACCATCCTTGGAGTCCAAGAGGCGAACTCTAAGATTAGCCAAACAGTGAATATCCCTCACCAATTCCTACTTATCTTCCTCTACATGAGCCAAACTCCCTATGGATAACCTACTAAGAGCATCAACAACCACTTTATCCTTACCTAGGTGGTAGTGAAGACTTATGTTGTAATCCTTGAGAAGCTCGAGCCATCTTCTCTGCTTAAGATTAAGCTTCCTATAAGTGAATACATACTATAGACTCTCATGATCAGAAAAAAATCCACGTGCAGACCATACAAATAATGTTCCCATATTTTCAAAGGAAACACAATCGCCAATAGCTTCAAATCACGAGTAGGATAAATCCTCTAATGCAGCTTCAACTTTTAGAAGAATTTACAATCACCTTCCCATGCTGTATTAAAATACAACAAAGCCCTACCTAAGATGCATCACAATAAATCACGCCCCATCATTACCTTCCAACAAAGTTAGAATTAGAGCCAAAGTTAATCTATTCTTTAACTTTTTAAAACTCCCTTCATAGGCATTTGACCAAGAAAACTTGACCTTCTTCGGAATTTAGTCAAAGGAGTAGCTATCAATGAAAAGATCTCCACAAACTGCCTATAATACCTGGCTAAACCTAAAAAGCTTTGAATGTTGGATGGAGTCGTAGGTCGAGGCCACTTTTTAACCACATCAACCTTTTGCGGATCCACCATGATCCCCTCACTAGAAATAATATGACCAAAGAAAGTTACAACGTTTAACCAAAACTCATACTTGGAGAATAAGTCATACAACTACTGTTTCTTTAGGGTTTTCAAAACCACACAGAGGTGATTAACATGTCCCACCTCTCTCTTCAAATAGACTAGAATGTCATCAATAAACACAATAATGAAGAGATCCAAATACTAACAAAAAACCCTATTCATCAAATCCATAAATACTGTCGGAGCATTAGTCAACCCAAATGACATTACCAAAAACTCAAAGTGTCATATCTAGTATGAGCAATCGTTTAAGGATATCCACCTCCCTAATCTGTAGCTGATGGTACCTAGACCAAAGTCTATCTTAGAAAAAAACTTGGCACCTTGTAATTGGTTGAACAAATCATCTATCCTTGGAAGAAGATACTTGTTCTTGATCGTCACCTTGTTCAACTGTCTATAGTCAATGCACATTTAAAGGAAACCATCATTCTTATGCATAAACAATAGCTGTGCACCCCATAGGGATACACTAGGATGAATAAACCCCATATCTAGAAGATTTTTAAGTTTCTCTTTGAGTTTCATCAACTCAGCCAAAGCTATTTTATATGGAGGAATATAAATTGGATGAGTGTTAGGAACCAAGTCAATACTAAACTCTATTTCTCGATCCGGTGGAACACCAGGAATATCATCTAAAAAGATCTTTGGAAACTCATTAACCACTGGAACTGACTGGAAAGAAGGACCTTCTGAGTTAGAATCCTTAACCCAGACCAAGTGATAAAGACAACCTTTAGAGATTAACCTCTAAGATATAAGATAAGAAATAAATCTCCCCTAGGAGCTAATGAACCCCCCTCTCATTCTATAATCAGCTCACCAGGAAACCTAAAGAAGACCCTATGGGTCCAACAATCCAAGGATGCATAACAAGAATGCAACTACTTCATACCTAGAATGACCAAAATCCACCATACCAAACATAAATAGATCCACTAAGGTATGGTTGACACCAACAGATACCACCCCTATAGACTCCTCTAAAAAATAATTGAGTCATCTATGGGGTAGAAACAAAAAAGGATCCGAAATAATTTTTGGATCAAAACCAAAAAATACAACCGCATAAAAAGTCACGTAAGAGAGAGTGAACCCCGGATTAAGGAAATATTATATGTCATGAGAGAAAAGTTATAACATACCAGTAACGACATCAGGTGGTGCCTAAGATTCCTGTCGGGATGCCAAAGCATACAACCTATTTTGACCCACACTAGAACCAGGAACAGTAACAAAAAATGATGCAACACCACCAGGTGTAGAAGCAGAAAATAAAGCCACAAAAATCTTATTCGCCTCCATAACAACCTTATTAGCCAAACAATCCCTAAGCCGAAGGCCTGCCTGGCCACATTGAGGAATTTTTCCTTTCCTTATTCATAATAACCTTGATGAGGATGACTATAGCACTAATAATGAGGGCATGAAGAAACTGACTGACCTCCTTTTTCCTGAGATTGGGCATCCTATGCCCAAAAATTGTCACCACTATGATGACATCTGTCGCCCGACTGGTACAGAGCACTAGCAAAAGAGTAGGAACCAAAACTCCCCAACTTCTTTTTCTACCATTTTCCACCATCCCGACCAACCTGAGATTGAGCACCTCTCTAGTAAAAAATCCTGCCCCTTTACCCTGTCTATCCCCAAACTCTGCCTTTTTCCTCATTTCATTCTCCACTTGCTGCATATGAACAGTCAACCTAGAGATGTCCATTTCTTTAATTAGCAAGGCATTTTTGATCTAAAAAATTAGATCCTAATTCAACCCAAAAGTGAACTTCCTCGTTATTGCCCGCATGTCAGCTACTAAATCAGGAGCATACCTTGACAATTGATTAAACTTCAAGGCGTATTCCTTGACAGATATCCTCTCTTACTTGAAGTTCACAAACTCCTCCATGTTTTCTTCCCTCAACTCTTGGGGAAACAAACAATCTAAGAAGGCCTTGGAAAAAGTATCCCACAAGATTGATTCTTCCACATCACCCCTACCACTCTTCATACCACTGATATACAACTTTTTTGAGCTGATAAAATGTAAAGTTTATCCCTTCCACATTTGTAATCTGCATTACCCAAAATATCTTTTCCATTTCATCTAAGAATCCCTGTGGATCCTCTTTCACTCTAAAAAAATAGGGAGGACCCATCTTCATAAATTAGCCAATCCTTGTGGCCTCAGCAGAAAAAGCACTAGTCGTACCCTGCTCAGCCTGACTAGCAACCATATGAGTAATAACATGAATAGACTGATAAAATTTTGCATTAGTCACCTCGCCTTGAGTAGGACTAGTAGCAACCGGTGTAACTCTCGAACTATCAGGGATAGGACTATTAGATTGGGGATGAACCCCAGAAGTAGGATGCACCCCTTCAGAATTACCCCTAGATGATAGAAGAATTTTGTTTTGTTCCAGATCTACGAGGCATGATCTGAAAGACAAACACACAAATATTAGGGAAGATTCCAGGACTTAGAGTCCAAGCATAAAAATAGAATATTAAGAAAGTGAAACATTCCTAAATGCCTTGTAGGATCTCCCCAAAAAGTATGGCGCGCTACACATCCCTAAAAGTAATTCTACTCGACACGACTTTGTGGACTCCCAATTGACCATGAACCTAGGCTCTGATACAAACTTGACACGACCCGAATAGGGGCTTTGTTGTAATGGGCATCCCAAGTTCAATCGGGATTAGAGGCCATCCCCGTTACCTAACCCCAACCTCCAGCCGCCTGTCCTGAGTTGGATGAATATCAAGCATATAGTAGGGTAGTGTGACAACTCACTTAAAGACTCTAGGATAATATCACACCCTTGACCGACCTAATTAAGTCCAACCATCCCATACAAACAATCCATCCATACCAAAACAAATGCCATACACCAGGCCATAACCAAAGATATTCTAAAATATAATATAATTAATCCTAAAATAAAATAGGATGAAACAACTAATAATATCATCCAATGATGTCAGCCTATCGGCTTATTCCAATGCCAAGGCCGATACCAATATGGATACCACCTATTCCAACCCATAGAAATACCATAAATCTTATAACCAAAAGAGTAATAAAATCTGATTAGGACATGCCCCTAACCATGGCCAAAACCAATATCCAAAATAAACTAAAGTGTCTAAAAATATCCATAACATGAAATAGAGCCTTCCAAAAAGATGGAAGCTCACCACTTCAGTCCAAATAACAATCCCCAAGTAATCACTATGTAGAAGGAGTAAAACAAGTGGTTCCTATATAGCATCGGTATACAGTCGCCAATAGATGGGTTAGTAAGTGAACGCTAGCATGACTCAGGATAAGGATAAAATAATACTATTTATAAAATCAAATATATATATATATATATATATAACCATGCCGAGAAAAAGTAATGGGTTTAGCATGCCATTAAAATCTTTAACTGGATTGTGTAGCTTTACCGTCCTATACCACCCATGGGCTATATGGGTTCAACTCCCCTTGCTGAAAGGGCCCCAGTGTGTGAAGCCGCACAACCAAGGAAGAAAACTTAGGATGACTAGTACATCTCCCTAAATATAGTGTGATATCATGCACACAGTTACCAAGACCAACCTCATATCAACAAATACGAGTTTCTAATTTTGGTTCCCCCAGACCTCTACCTTTCATGACTTTGTTATACATCCCTCTATTAATGCCCAATTAAAACCAATGTCCAAATAACCAAAACATCATCCATTTATTAACCAAGGCCATTAATGTTGGTATCATCATACCAATCACTACTTGTAAGTATTATCCATAGCCAACCATATATATGTTTAAGGGGACTTTCAAGTGCCCTTTTATTTACCATATTAAACTACTGTGAGGGATTCCATGTACCCTAAAAGCATAACCATTTAGCCATTTACCTTTCTAAGCCATTTAACCATGCATAATCCCTTTACCATGTTTTAAAACAAACAAGATTTCCATTAAAAGCAGTTAATGTAATAAGCATATCTTTATAAGTATTTTGTCAAATATATTGGGGGCATAATATGACCAAAACCAATTCCAATCACCATTAAGTCATTCCCATGCAATCCAATTATCCAAAACCATAGTTAATCCATATAAAAGCATAATTAAAACCATGGGAAACTATAACCAACCATTTAATATCAAAACCCCTAATTCATATTTGGAAACCAAAATCATACAATCAATAAAATCATGAGAACATTCATAAAAACCACGCCTTTAGATAAAATTAACAATGAGGGAAGAGAACATGCCTTAAACAAAGATGAAAATGGAATAAAATCACCAAGACAAGCCCCAAATCAATCCTTTAGTTGAAACCCTAGGTTCCCTTGCCCAAAATCTTTTAAGAGAATTATAGAGTATTTAGAACAGTTTCTAAGTGTTAATGAATGGAATAATAGGGTGAATAACCTTCCAAGCTGGTTAGAAGTCATGAGACATTATTAGGATAAGTAGGGAAATATTCAGAATACCCCGACTTAAGTTGAACAAAATCCCATCACAGGGATACGATTGACCCTCACGAGTTGTACCCTTCCAATATGAGTGGCACCCTACACTCGTATCCTAGCCTTAACCTTTAGATTAAACACTATGCAACATACAACTCATCCAACCAAGTCGTATCCAAAACATATAATCCGTACCCTTTATTAGTACCTCTGGAAGATTTAAACCCAAGGATGATTTAGACACTATCTACCATACGAGTCATGGATATGAATCGTACCCTAGCTTACAGCTTACAATGAGCCACTTGTACTCAGATCCAACCTAAGAAACCAAGTTTAAGATTCAGTTAAGGGACCAAATGATCTGTAACCACCAATATAAATCGTACCCCTAAGTCGTACCCATTTCAGTAACCAAAATCCATCCCTCCAACCAACACTGATAGCATACAACTGGACCATACCATTCGTACCCCAACATACGGCTCGTACCCTCGAGTCGTATTGGGTCCAGTGACAAAAATTCTAGAAAATTTTTTAAGGTCTAGAAACCCAGGTGTTTAAGTACTCCCTCACTTGAGCTAGGGGATGAGGGTACCAGTGATCCTATTATTGATTGGTACGTCATAATTTCTATGTTGAGTTCAAGGATCCCTAACTTCAAATTATGTAGGATGTTGAGTCGCACAAGTTGAGTATTCTCGGCCACCTTCAAACATTGTCTGTCCCACTGGCTATCAAGTCTCCTATTCAGGGCATTGCCTTTTATTTAAGGAGGCAAACCTTTAATTAAGAATATAATGGCAGAGCCGCAGAGAAAGAAGAATCAGTATTCCAAAAGAATCTGTCATTAACTAAATAAAGTTTACACTCTAGCTTGATCTGTCTCTTTAGAATGCTGTCAATAATCTTGGCTTTGACAATACTTTCTTGCCTTAAAATGTTGACTTTTAGAATTACTAGTGAGTGTCCTTATGAGACACATCTCTTTTGAATGAGACATTACACAATCAGAGCATTAAATCTGTAATTTTAGATTTGTAGGTCGCAAGAATCTCAAAAAATTTGATCAAGTTTGTGCAAGATATAAACCCTGCTATAGATCTTTACATCTTCACTCAAAAGCCTTCTTTTCTCTTCATGACCGTTAGAGTCTCTCAACAAAAGTACCTTGGCATGATACATAGCGAACCAGGAGTTACAATTTGTACCAAAACACTAAGAATATCAAAGAAAGGATATTTAACCCCAAATACTAAGAATGTATCATAGTCCAGAAATAATAGATTTGAGGCATAAACTGATGAATGTATGGTAGCCCAGAAACTGCAGCTCATTCTTAGATTTAAATCACCCATTGAAGATCACAACTGAGGAATCAAAAAAGCTACTGGAATGTGCTCTGCACTCAACAAAAGTAAGAGCAAGTTCATTATTGGCATATTGGAAAATAATAATATACTGACAGCAATACATTAGAAAACAAAAATCTACTTGTAAGATCATTTGGCCAATCAAAAATGAGATATATAAACATTTAACTATAACGTAATACAATGAGTTAACACATTCTCACAACTACATAACGATGTCGCACAAAACTAACCTCCAAAAAAAGTTTGCTGTAGTCGATGCCAAATATAGTAACCCAATAAGATTGGGGTAAATCTCACAGAGAAGATGCTGAATAGTTGCTTAACTTGATATAGTTCACAAGCAGTCCAGAAAAGTAAATAGTTTTTCTTTTTAAGTAATCAGTAAGTAGTAAATGAACTTGAATGTTTTTAGATGTAAACAATATAAGAAAAACACTAGGACTGTGTTCTCCTTGGCTTCTTAACTCTATAAGTTTCTCGTGTTCAACCCATTTATTCTGCTGCTCTACATGTAGAGTCAACAAGCTATGTATTATCAATCGTCTTATGAACGTGTTGATAAATCAAACCCTTTACCTTGTGAATCTCAGGGCGTCACCTTACTGCTCCTTGTCTATGACTTCAATTCAACTCTCACCTTTTGAGTATTGAGTTGATTCGATGAGATGATGAAATAGTAATGATGGAAGTAAATCTCAAATTATTGTCTTAATTCTCTTTTCCTTATCACAAACTCCCTTGTGAGTTTGTTTAGGAATACAGGCTATCCCTAAGGTTTTGCAGTAGCTTTAGGTCAATTTATATGAAGAAGATTAAGATACATGCAGTTTACTTTAGAATAGATGAATCTTCAATTTTTCATACATAGTTAATCCACTAGAGTTCCCACAATCCTAGTCAGGGAAGTTAGCCGCTCATGTTCATGTAACAATCCATGATAATCAATAAAGAAAGCATGTAATCAATTTCACAATAATAAGTTGAATAAAATATAGAATCTACTATTGAATAATAAACCAAAATCTCAAGAACAAAGACAAAATATGTAATAGAGTATATCAGAACGTAAATAGATGTTAAGAATGTAACCTAATAAAAGATAAACCCTAGGATATTTAGAGTATCTAAAAATACTTAGAAATATTAATAAAAATGGGAAAGGTAACATATGTCGGCATATGGTATGACTCACTCTTTAACTCGTACTGTCATCATACGAGTCATACGCTGCCTCTTGTATCCATTCCAGTATCTGATCTCCCAAGGCTTCAACTTTCTATTCTTCTTATGACTTTTGCTGACGAGTTATACCTTGACCATACAACTTGTGGCCTTCACTTGTATCTACCTGGGACTTCTGTTTTTCCCAACTTTGAATATTGGTTTCTTACAGTTTCCCTATACGAGTCGAACTCAGACTTTTGAATCGAATACTTCTAAAACTTTAATTTTAGATGGTAGCTTTAAATTCTATTATGCTTACGATTCTTTGTCACGACCTGTGCCTTCAGTTTCCAACTCAAATGCTCCAGTTATATCTTCTCTATACTTAGGTTCTCAGTTTGGCTTTGGGTTCTGTAGTGCTTACAAGTCATCCTATGAGTCGTATGGTGTGTTGACGATTCATAAGGTAACTCATATCTTGATCAGAT
This sequence comes from Capsicum annuum, assembly GCF_002878395.1. Classification (NCBI taxonomy): domain Eukaryota; kingdom Viridiplantae; phylum Streptophyta; class Magnoliopsida; order Solanales; family Solanaceae; genus Capsicum; species Capsicum annuum. Next base: position 39,932 of record NW_025892514.1, read on the forward strand.
TTTGTCTTTCTAGGTCTTTTTCTTCCATTTTTATCCCAACACTATTGTAGACCTATTTTACCTGCAATATACAACAAAGTGCTTTATGTCTACTAAAACAACCTAAGTCCATGCATAAATTTAAGGTTTTAAGAATCGAAAGTCCCATGTTTCTATGGGGAACACCCTCAACTTAGACTTTAGCATGTCCTCAAGAAATAAAAAATCAAGCTCTATCTTAAAACACAGAAACAATGCTTAAACAACAAGATTCTAAGATACCCATGGCAGTGATTTTGAACTCAATTTTTAAACATGTTATTTCCCTCATAATTTTAACTTTTTAAGACTCAAACTGTCTATAAAGATTTAGCATACGGATAAACATAGAGGAATCCGATGATGACATTACATTACTACTAGACAACTGAGCATAGACACAAATTACATTCACCAAATAATCTAGCGACAACAACATAACCCATGTGCACTCACAGTTAAGGAAATCCTATTCTCTCTCAATATAGATCAATCAATTTATTTAGGGATATAACAAATGACTCTTTCGCTCACAAAGAAGTGTCACCGGTGTATACGGAAAACCATAGGCTTGCCCTTATGCTCTTTTCCTAAAATTTTAAACAGTCCAGGTAGGATTACTACAGGACCTTTTTGAACTTGTAACATAGGCTTTGGGATGATATGATATTCTTTTGGGATTTATTTAGTGACTACACCTCCTTGACACTATGCTTTTTTTAGGGTCCACTTATTCTTCAATTTTATTTCTACCTTTATGTCTCCCTTTTTATTTTGACACATTCAGATTGGGCCATGTACGATTTTCTCACTTTATTTTTCTTTTTTTCTTTTTTCTTTTATTTCAATTTTCTTCTTCTTCTTCCTTTATTTTCATGGCACCTATCCTTTATTTTTTCAAAATTCTCTTCTACACGACTTTCTTCATACTTATTTTCTCTTACGAATCCCTATATTAGACACCCTCAAGTTAGGTGATTTTCCTGAGTTGAGGTGCACAATATCTAAGGAGGACTAGGGCTAAAAAAGGTTTATTGTAAGGGGAACGAAAAGGTAAAATCAGTGAAATAAGGGAAAGGGGTCAATTGGCTCAAACATTTGGATCAGAGGGATTCATACTTATTTAGTTGGGCATTTAGGATTGAGTGGACTTAGAATAAAAATGGACTATGATCATATCCTACTCGACTATCCTGGACCTAGGTAGAAGCAACCAGGCAAGGTCTAGATTCCTTTACATCGGGAACTCAATAATGCCTCACACATACTCGCACAAGGTTACATTGCTAAGTACTACTTATCTAGTTATTCAACTGTTCGCCCTAATTTTTCAATCCCTAATCCTAATGCCATTATCAGATTCATAACAGTCTCATACACATACACATATCACACAATCAACAAAAATTTAGGAGAGGTCTCAAATTTTAGCACAATTCAATTAAACACAAACTCTTTTAGAAAAATCATTTCAAATCCAGAATCAACACATGCTTCCAAACTCATAAATTAATTTTAAAACCACAATTTAATTGAACACAAATGCTTTTAGCAAAATCATTTCAAATCCACAATCAACACATGCTTCCAAACTTATAAATTAATTTCAAAACCACAATTCATTACAAATCGATTTCAAAATCAATTAAAAATCAGTAAAATAAGTCTTTTGCCATAGGTGCAGATTTTCTCCCTTTTGTCAGCACCAAACTTGCAAGCCATAACAGTCTTTTTGCTACTTAGATATTTTAGCTACTTTCAGAGATTCTGAATTAGATATATACCCTACCCTCAACTAAAAATTCCTACACTATCCCCAGTGTTACCAAAAATATAAAGCAAGGATGAGAAGTCATAGTAGTCGGGGGCACAACACTATCCCTCTCAGTATTACTAACTACTGGTTTGTAACCACGGACTCCAGCAGCCATCTCGTGGACCCATACCTCCCAATCCTACTTATCCTATTGGCTAGATGCCTTAGCCATTTTTGTAGCATCCTTATCCTCATGCCTTTTTTTTTCTCTCTATTTATTTCTCTTGAGTCTCTTCTTAAGTCTCCTCTATCAAGTTTGGAACAACCCAAATATTAGGAACTTAAACTTCAGGCATGAAAGTCATGACCTCGATCTTTGAGATAATTAATTGGGCATATAACTCATCCAACATTCTTCTAATCTTAGATACCTCATCCTTTACCTATGTACCCAACTGTCGGGTAATCCTTATTTCAAAAGCATCCAACTGCAGTAGCACTCATGTATCTTGGTTGGCCAACTGTGTATCAACCCACGACTTTATACCCCCTTTTATATGTAGAATCTTGGCCTCCAATCTGCCAAGTATAGTCATAGTCTCATTCCATGCTTCCTGTGGAATCATCATATAATTAAAAGGTATCCGTCGCGAGCGTGGTGGTACAGACTGAACCAGAGAAGGGGCACTAGATGTACCCTCTACGGCCAAATTCTATTTGTTTTCATTTTTTCCACCTGCCTTAGCAGTCTTGATAGTCTTGGAAGCCTCAGTCTAGTTACTGTACATCTCGGCAAGCATATCTGCTTCCTATCTCGCCTTCCTGGCCATAGGGTTGGCTGAGTCTCTGATCAGGCCAAAATATGAAGTGTTCGTGGCCTCTATCATCTCTTTAATAATAGGGAGTTACCGTACTCCCATAACTAATTACAACTACATAATCATAGATGGATACGCCAGGAATAACTTCTCTCCCCTACAACCCTGTCTCTTATCTCCTAAGTAGTGAAATCTCCAACATAAAACTCGTAACTGGCTATGAAGCTGGCTATTATCATAGCTCACACTGGACTCAATACATTATCCCCATTAGTGAGACATAACCTGTGGAGAGCCACGGTCCACCATGCCTTAGCCTCAAAGTGAAGGGTATGCATTTCTATCCTCTATGAGGTGACACCCGGCCCACCAACTACCCAAACTATATTCTCATCGTTAGATTCTATCTGAGTAGTAATCCACCTAAAGAAACCCATGTTCTCCTCTGAACCCAGTTGTATCCTAGTAATTTTTCTCATCTCCTCTAGATGATTGTCCATTTCCTTAGTGTTGATCGGAGGTTGATAATATGGCCCGTCCAAAAATTTACCAATAGTGCATGTAGATACATCGACCCTCACATCCTGATAACACTAAGGGAATGGGGTCTCCAATCTTCCATAGTTGACCCTTTGGATACTGTCTTTGCAGCTCTCCTTTTTATGTTGCATAAAACTCCCGCGCCAATGCAGGACTATACCTTTCGTGTACTTGGGTCATCCACTCAAAACCATACTTCCCAAATTGCTTCTCGAACCTTGGAAACTCTAACATCCTAGTAGTGATCAAGCATCTCTCGAGATATAGAACCCGTTTGATTTTTTCATTCTAATTTTGCTCAGGCCGTTATTATATGTAGCCTACAAATCAGGGTACCCCCACCATCCAACAGTAGGTACTGGATCAGTAGTGTTGGCTAATAGAGGGTGTTGTACATCGATCAGTGGAACATAATTAACATCTTCTATACCATTAGCATTTTTAGAATGTGCTTCTTTAGAATTGGACTCAATATCATCTTCTAGCTCTGAAGGTAGAAGTGATTGAGGAGGGGAGGTACTCGAGTTCTCTCTTCTTATTCCCCAAGGAGGTGTGTCCTCTAGAATTTTTATCTTCTTTATGCAGCCTTTTGTCCTTTTGGATCACCCTTGCCCTTCTTTGGGTATTGGTATAAGTCACTGCTACTGTAGGATGACTCAGTAGACTCGAACTAGTAGACGGTGTCTTTTTGTTATCTTTCTTATCCACTTGCTTGGAAGAAGATGTGCCTTTTGGAGGAATTGTACCTAAAAGTATATATTAATTAGTAAGTAAATAAAGAAGAGAAAGCAAAAATTAGAAAATAAACTTCAGTGTGCATGTTCTATTTAGGGTACAAGTGGGGGGTACTAGTCGTATTGACTTGGTATGACTCATATGACTGAGTCGTATACTAAATAAAATGTAGGACTATGTTCATTGGTCTGCTTATGAGTCCTCCTAACCAGTCGTACCAACAAGGTATGACTCATTATCAACAATCATAAGAATATCAGAAACAACTTATAATGTATAATTCTTCCCAAGTCAGTACGACTTTAGTGTACAAGTCATATGGGTTGGGTACAACTCATTTAGGCAAGTCGTACCCATACCAGAATTCAAACTTGGTTATACTTATGTGTTGTCAATGGGTATGAGTTTTGTTACGACCTTGTTACCAGTATGTATGATTTGTAATGAGTCTCGTATCCACTGCAACATAGAAGTTCAACTTTAAAGTTGACTCAAAATCAAAATTCCCAAACTACCCATCTATTGTAGTGCATATTTACCCCATATCAGTCTAGAATACACAAAATAACCACATAAAAATATCAACATATTTCCCCATTTTAATTTTCAACCTAAACCTAAGCACTATGTTTCCAAACTACAACAACTAAGTAATTTCAACTTAAAGCAAGTTTACCCTACCGCACACGAGCAATATCAACTTGAAATATAATGAAATTAAGTTCAAAATCTTACTTTATTTGGTAAAATATTAAATTTGCATGAACTCAAATGTTCTTCTCAGAATTAGTGCTTAACTCAAGCAAAGTGAAGAATTTTTTAGCAAGGTAGTCGATGTTTTGAGGTTAAATCGTATTTTAGAAGCTTCTAATTTGTACAACAATGGAGGTAAAGTTATTAGGGAGTGATTCGGATCTCGGGTACCCTTATTGACCTTTTCCTTTTTAAATCAAGTGCTTGGACGGGTTCAACCGCGACCCCGACCTAATAAGCTTGGGAGTGAGTCATGTGTACGACTCATACCTAGGCTTACAGGTCTTTTATTTAATTTGTATAGACCTAGAACCTTACCTAGGTTTTGGAGTGGATACGAATCAGTTTGATGAGTCATACCTTGAGGGTACGACTCGTTTTGAGAGTCATAAATACTCCAGACACTTTTACCTAATTCTGAATTTTCTCCCAGGTCCTTACGACTCCTACTCATGAGTTGTACCATTAAGATACGACTCGTGAAGAGTCCGTATGAACAATCTTCTTGAACTTTTCTAGATCTTTTTTGCAATTTTTAGCCCTGCACACTAAACAAACATATTACCCTATAAATAATTAAGTATAAAAACATGGGTTGCCTCCTACGCAGTGCTTGATTTAATGTTGAGACATGACATGGCTAAGTTAGGTACTCAGATTTCACTAACTAGACTCATGGGTTGCCTTACATGCAATGCTTTATTTAACATCGTGGAACAACGTAATTACCTAGGTTACTTAGCCTTCACCAAGGTCCATCTCAAAAATCATATTTACTTCCTTAGTGTTACCCATATAGTTCTTTAATCTGTGCCCATTCACCTTGAATGGGCCTTCATTATCCCGTTTCAATTCCAAAGCACCATATGGAAACACCCTAGCACATTAAAGGGCCCATACCATCTAGACTTCAACTAACCTGGAAACAAGCGAAGCCTTGAATTGTAGAGGAATACCTGGTCACCTATCTTGAAGATTCTTTTCTCAATTTTGCGATAATGCTATAACTTTATCTTTTCCTTATAAAGTGTATAACTTTCATACTCCCAAAGTCAGAATTCATCCAACTCATTCATGTTATTCATCCTTGACTTGTCTGCGTCGTACCACTCAAAATTCAGCTTCTTCAAAGCCTATAGTGCTTTATGTTCAAGTTCAATAGGGAGGTGACAAGCCTTGCCATATATAAACTGATAAGGAAAAGCACCAATGGGGGTCTTGAATGGCGTTCGGTAAGCCCATAAAGCATTATCTAATTTCCGTGATCAATTAGTCATATAGGCATTTACTGTATTCTATTGGACACCTCAACTTGTCCACTAGTCTGTAGATGATAAGGTGTTGCCACCTTATGTTTCACTCCATATTTCCCAAGACTTTTAAATAGACGATTAGAAAAATGTGACCCACCATTACTAATGATAGAACGTGGGTGCCAAATCAAGAAAAGATATGCTTTTTCAGGAATGCAATGACATTACGTGCTTCATTGTTGGGTAGCACAACTTCTTCCACCCATTTGGATACATAATACACATTCATAAGTATATACTTCATACCAAACTAACTCATAAAATGTCCCATGAAATATATACCCCATACATCAACCAATTTCAATTCTAAAATAGGAGTCATAAGAAGTTCATTGAGTCTAGACATATTACCTTTTCGTTGACATTGATCACAAGAAGAAGCAAAATCATATACATCTTTGTAGATTGTTGGCTAATAATACCCACATTGTAAGATTTTGTGGGCAGTGCAGGTTCCTCCATGATGACCCCCAACCGGCAAAGAATTACTACCCTCAAGTATGCTCATCATCTCTACCTCTAGTATACATCTTCAAATAGTCCCACCTGCACATATTCTAAGTAAATAAGGCATCATCCCAGAAATATTTCCTTACCTTATGCATAAACGTCTTTCTATATTGAAAGAAAAGATCTTCTAGAATTAGATCACTTGCTAGATAATTTGCATAGTTTGCAAATCATGGAATTAGATCTTTGGAAGATGCTAATATCTGTTCATCTGGAAAACTATCATCAATATCTAGCCCTTCTTCAACATTCTGCATAGCTTCCTCCTCAAGCCTAGAAAAATGATTTGTAGATTGATTCTCAGTGCCTTTTCTGTCCTTGACCTCAAAATCAAATTCTTGCAGAAATAGCACCCACCTAATCAGTCTAGGTTTAGCATCCTTATTTGCCACTAAGTACCACAATGCTGGATGATTAGTGTGTACAAACACCTTTGTCCCAATAAAATAGGACCTAAACTTCTAAAAGGAAATAACCACTCCTAAAAAATCTTGTTCCATCACGGTGTAGTTCTTTTGGGTAGGATTTAGTGCCTTGCTAGCATAGTAGATGGGATGAAGGATCTTCTCTTTTCATTGACCTAGTATAATCCCTAAGGCTAATACACTTGCATCACACATAATCTCAAAAGGCAAGTACCAGTTCGGAGACACAATAATAGGAGCAGTCATCAATTTTCGGAGACACAATAATAGGAGCAGTCATCAACTTTTCTTTTAGACATTCAAAAGCCTTCAAGCTTGCTTAGTAAACTCAAATTTCACCTATTTCTCAAGAAGCCTACAAATAGGGTTGGAAATCTGGGAGAAATCCTTAATTAATCGCCTATAAAACCTGGCATGTCCTAAAAGGCTAAGAACACCCTTCACAAAAATTAGTCGAGGTCATTAGTCGATCACTTCAATCTTTGGTATATCTACCTCAATACCTATTTTTGAAATTTTGTACCCAAGGACTATACCTTCTTTGACCATAAAATGGCACTTTTCCCAATTAAGTACCAAGTTGCATTCTTCATACCTTCTACGAGCCTTTTCCAAGTGAATTAAAAAAGTCACAAACAACTAAAAAATCATCCATAAACACTTTGATGGTGCCTTCTACCATGTCATAGAAGATTGACATCATACATCTCTAAAACGTGGCTGGAGCATTGCATATCCAAAAAGACATACATCTGAATGCGAAGGTCCTATAAAGATAGGTGAAGGTGGTCTACTCTTAGTCTTCAGGTGCAATAGTGATTTGGTTATATCCTGAATACCCATCAAGAAAACCATATCATCCTCTGCCCGCTAACTTGTATAATATCTGGTACATGAAGGGCATGGGAAAATGGTCTTTTTGAGTCCATACATTAAATTTTCTATAGTCCATGCATACTCTCCATCTGTGACTGAACTTATCGATACTAGCTCATTCTTTTCATGAGGCACAACAGTAATACCACCTTTCTTCCGAACATATTATACCTGACTGACCCACTTGCTATCTATAATAGGATATATTACACCAATATCCAACCACTTGATTATCTCTTTCTTCACCACCTGCTACATAGGAGGATTAAGTTGACGTTGATGCTCTATACTTGGAATACAATCCAATTCGAATTGAATTTTATGAGTACAAAGACCAGGTGGGATACCCATAATATCTGCAATGGACCAACCAATGGCCTTCTTGAATCTCTGTAATACTAATAATAATGCTTCAACTTCTGAGTCAGTCAAATCAGCTATAATAAATACCAAAAAAGTGTTATTTTCCCCTAAAAATACATATTACAAATAAGAAGGGAGGGCCTTTAACTCTAAGATAGGTGGATTTTCAATGGATGGATGGGCAGGTGGAGTAGTTCTATTCTGTAAATCCAAATCAAGCTTATTTGGTGCATAAGTGTAAGAACCACTCCCATAGAGAGCACATACCATCTCATCATGGTCCTCAATACCATCTCTTTTAAAGTTAATGATCACGACTACTAGAACTTCAACACCCAACCTTTCTTCAATAGAAATAGTATCAAAAGTATCTTCCTAAGTTGTTACTACATTAATATCATGGAAAGAGTCTATTTCTTCATCAAACACATCAATTATTGATGTCACTCTTAACTCATTAGGATGCTTCATGGGTTTGCATACATTGAATATCACTTGTTCATCATTGAGTCTCAACATCAGATGACCTAGCTCTAAATCAATCAAAGTCCTTTCTGTAGCTAAGAATGGTTTTCCTAAAATAATTAGGACTTGAAAGTCCACTTTGCAGTCTAATATCACAAAATCCACAGGAAAGATGAAAGAAGCCACCTTTACCAATATGTCATATAAAATACCAACTGACTTTTTCATAGTTCTATCTTCCATCACTAATCTTATAGTGGTTAGTTTAGGTGCTCCCAACCCCAACTGTTTAAACACTACAAATGGCATGAGGTTGATGCTAGCACCTAAATCTCATAGTGCATGAGCAAACTCAAAAGATCCAATGGTGCATGGTATAGTGAATGCACCAAGATCCATTTTTTTCTCTACTAATGATATAGTAGCTACAATACTATAATGTTAAATATTGTCGACTGGCTCATAACCGACTGACCTTTTCTTGGTGATTAGATCCTTCATAAATTTTCCATATACTGGCATTTTCTTCAATACCTTTACAGGTAAGATGTTTATTGATAGTTCTTTTAGCATCGACAAAAACTTTTGATACTTACTATCTTCTTGTTTCTTTTCAGCCTTTAAGAAAAATGAGAAAGATCTTTCAGAATGGTCTTCAACCTAGGCTCTTCAACCTTCTCTTTTCCTTTATGTTGTTTGCTATTTCTTTCTACATCAATAGAATCATCATCAATTTTTTGCTCATCTACAACCGGTACAGGTAGGTCTATGGTGGTTGTATCATTTCGAGTGGTAATGGCATGGAAGTGACCATCATTCTTTGGATTTGCAATTGTATTACTAGAAAGAGTTCCAGGTTGCCTTTGATTCAATGTGGCCAACATTTGGCCATACTTATGCTCCAGCTGTTTGATTACCATAGCAGGTGACTCAACTTTCTAGTTCAGCCCAGATAGATCTGCCTTGATCTCCTTAAGACATCTCTCTTGACTTTTTTTTCCTTTAACCAGTTTCATCAATATTTCCTCCACTCTAGACTTGGTATCTCAGCTACCTAGTGGAACATATTTATTGCTCTTCTCCTTGTAGATATTTTTTACAACCAATCACCACCTTTCTCTCTACTAATATCTTTGTATCTATCATTATAATAGTCTTAACCTTTATTCCATTGCCCTTGGGCTCAAAAATCCACCAACCTATGATTAAGATACTTTACTTCCTTTTCAGATTAAATCTCAAAAGTCCTAGAAGTATGTACCTATACCGCCACTGCATTCAATTTCTCAGTACTTATTGTTGCGAATTATTTTGTAAATAGCCCAATGTCTATCCAAAGTTGTGCAACCTTTTGTAAAACCACATCATTACCAACACCATAAACATTATCAGCCCTAATAGCATATGTACCTACACCACACTCAACATCTCTAGTATGCTATCCTCTATTAGTCTCCAAAATATTGTTTAGCATTTCCTGTGTAGCATCCCACCAAGGACTCATGAGTGCACCTCCTAAAATCATATCTGCCATTGCTCTAGAACAAACATTTAGTGATCTAAAGAAGATTTCTAACAAATTTAACCCTCTGATTTTATGATTTGATACCATGCTCAGCTTTTTCTTGAATCTAAACTATGCCTTATACAAGAATTCTGCTGGTAACTGTCTGAAGTTATAAATCTCATCTTTAACTTTAGCACCCTTTTAGAAGGGAAGAATCTATTCAGAAACTATTTATGTAACTCATGCCAAGTAGTGATTGAACCTCTTTGAAGTTCCCCTAACCATAGTAATGCTTCACCAGACAATAAAAATGGGAACAACCTATGTCTCAAAGCTTTATGATCCACCCCTAGAATAATATATGATGTGAAGATCCCAGTAAAGTTAGCAAGATGCATGTTTGTATTATCAATAGTAGATCTTGAAAATACACCCTTTAAGTTCAATAATTGGATCATGGAGCTTGTAATATCAAACTTTATAATAGGTGGTAAGGAAGGAGGAACGATGGCTCCTGTCTCAGCAGGTTTAATATAACCCATATCCTCTTCATCATCATATGGGTGTAAGTGCTGATATGCAGGAATCAATGGAAATCTACCTCACTAAAATCTATCTCGATGTTCAGCTACCTGTCTGGGCCTAGATAGTTCTCTGTGCTGAGCTAACCCAGCCTCTTTGTCTAATCGGTCCTCTTCGACTGCTCTTATTTCTTTCTTTGCAACAACTATTAGTTATCGCATCTGTAAATCAACAATATTCTTTTGATCAATGAGAGCATCAAATAGTGCTGCTTAGGGATCAAATAGTGGGGGGAGGGGGGTCTTGAACCCCATCACGAACTTGTCCTAATATTCTTCTTGGTGTTTGAAGAATTCTTTCTTGTTCTGGATCGAACGAGCTAAGGGATTGCCTATTCTCCTAGTGCTTGACATACACCGGTGTATGCCAAATCAGAACATACAAATAAACCCCACGAACTTTACTAATTCCATTAACTACTCAAACTGTCTTCCCCGACAACGATGCCAAAATTTGATGTCTCCCAAAACTAACCTCCAAAAGAAGTTTGATGCAGTCAATGACAAATATAGTAACCCAATTAGGTTGGGGTCGATCCCATAGAGAAGATGCTGAATAGTTGCTTAACTTGATATAGTTCATGAGCATTGCAGAAAAGTAAATGGGGGCAGTGGGTTAGAAGTAATCAGTAATTAGTAACCAAACATGAATGTTTTGAGTTGTAAAAAATAGAAGACGAACTATAGGACTGTGTTTCCCCAGGCTTCTTAACTCCATAAGTTTCTCATTTCAAACCACCTATTCTGTTGCTCTGCATGTAGAGTCGACAAGCTATGTATTATCAACCGTCCTGTAAACGTGTTAATAAATCTCACCCTTTACCTTATGAGTCTCAAGGCGTCACCTTATTGCTCCTTGTCTATGACTTTAGTTCAACTATCACCTTTTGAGTTTTGAGTTGATTCGATTAGATGGTGGAATAGTAATGATGGAAGTGAATCTCAAATTATTGTCCTAATCCTCTTTTCCCAATCACAAACTCCCATGTGAGGATGTTTATGAATACAGGTTATCCCAAGCTTCTGCAGTAGCTTCGAGGTTAATTTATACGAAGAAGATTAAGATACATCCAACTTACTTTAGAATAGATGAATCTCCCACTTCCCTTACAAATCCACCAGGGTTCCCATAACCCTAGTAAGGTAAGTTAGCCGCTCATGTTCATGCAACAATCTATGATAATTAATAAAGAAAGCATGTAATCAATCGCATAATAATGAGAAGAATAAAATACGAAATCTATGATAAAACAATAACCCAAAATCTCAAGAACAAAGCAAAAGTATGTAATAGAGTATATTGGAAAGTAAAAAAATGTTAAAGAATGTAACCTAATAAACGATAAACTCTAGGGTATTTATAGTATCTAAAAATACTTACAAATCCTGATAAAAATGGGAAAGGTAAAGTAATGTCAGCACATGGTATGACTCGCTCTTCAATTCTCACCGTCATCATATAAGTCGTACCCTGCCTCTTGTATCCATTCTAGTGTCTGATCTCCTAAGGCTTCAACTTTTTATTCTTCTTACGACTTCTGCTGACGAGTCGTATCTTGACCATACAACTCGTGGCCTTCACTCGTATCTACCTAGGACTTCTGTCTTTCCTAGCTTTGAACACTGGTTTGCTTACAGTTTCCCTATACTAGTCGTACTCAAATTTCCGACTCGTATACTTCTGAGACTTCAATTTTGGATAGTAGCTTTAAGTTTTGTTATCCTTATGATTCCTTGTCATGACCCATACCTTCAGTTTATGACTCAGATACTCCATCCGTATCTTCTCCATATTTAGTTTCTCAGTTTGGCTTCGGGTTCTATTGTTCTTTCGAGTCATCCAACGAGTCATATGGTGTGTTGACGACTCATGAGATAACTCGTATCTTGATCAGACTTTGTCTTTCTAGGTCATTTTCTTTTATTTTCAGCCCAACACTATTGTAGACCTATATTACTTGCAATATTAACCAAAGTGCATCATAGCTACTAAAACAACCTAAGCCAACACATAAATTTGAGGTTTTAAGCATCGAAAGTGTCATGTTTCTATGACACATCAACAACTCTATTCAGTTAATAACACTTAGCACAAATGAGAAGATATAATAGCAAAATCACAGATAGTTAACGAGGACAACCAGTTAACACAGTCAACAAAGATAACCAGTCACATCAATTAAGCCAACCATACGACTCAAGTTAGCAATAAATACAATCCCCAACTCACTAATGGAACTGGAAAACTCACGTGCACCTTGTACGCACAAACTAAGGGTCTTAAGATCATCCATTAGCTATGATCTACAGGCGACAAATGTTGTCCCTGTACCATATCCTAGACACAAGTGCCTGCCAACCTTATTTCATCAAATCCCATAAAGATGTCCAAATATCAATATCTCTCACAAATAAACTATATAATATCACAATTATCACAGAGCAATGAAAACAACCAACACTTGTAATAACTACAAGATTTACATATAAATTTATTGAAATGTGATCACACATATAATCTAAAAAACCTTTTAAAAACCTTTTTACATTCTTAACCAGATGCATCAACAAGCAATACTAAGGAATAGTTAATATGTACACATAACACAAATTGGATTAAACTACTTAACAATCACCTACCTTAATCCATGTTTGCACTATTCAACTAAGCTTGAGCTTTGCCTTTTGGGCAACCTTCACTTGAATTTTGTGTAGCAATATGAATAAACTACATAATCAACCCAAAGGCCTATAGTGTTGAGAATTTAACCCAATTCCAACCTCTAAGGGTAAGTTCATGATCATTCCTCCCCTATAGTAGGGCTTTTCTACCACAATTCATCTAAAATCTACTAATTCATGGTTACTTTAGTGAATTAACAACATGCAAGAGTAAATTATGAATAATTAACCTAAACCTATATAGTTTCCACCTAATTTACTGTCATGACCCAAAAACCAAAGGTTATGATGACACTTGTTGTAACAAGCCTTGACAAGTAAGCCTATCACCTAAACTGATATAAAATGAGAGATGATACCAAAACCCAAGGCAAGACTCTTGGAACAGATTCAAACCACACAAATGTACAAAGGTTGATAGATATAACTAAGGATACCATACCAAAATCCCAAAATCTGGTGTCACAGTGTAAGAACTAACTAATACAACTCAAAGTCAAAATTCATAGGATATCTCAAAAGGAATAAACCCCGTCTCTATATACATTAAGGACATAGCCTAGATGAGAAAAGGTAATAGCCAACTCTGAATGAATAGATAAACTGTTATCTCGAATGATCTCCAAGTATCGCCTAAATCAACTATCGTGAGGCGTACTCGTACTGGATCTACACCAAAAAGGTGCAGTAGGGGTGAGTATGGTACATTGTACTCAGTAGGTATCATAGGTCGACTGAGCAAAATAGAAAATAAAGCATACAAAGTAAACACTATGGGCATGCAACCTGCAATCAGAAAATATCCCAAATGGTAGCCCACACCGTCTCTACTAATAGTTCTATAATATTTATATATGCCATACACAAATGCAACAAGAAAGCAAAAGTATATAGATATCACACATACAGGAAATAAGTAAGTAGTACACGTAGATAAATCTCATATCAAGGAAGATAATAAAACACAAAAGGAGCATAAGGTATATAAAATGCGATGGTGATGATGATGGTGATATAATGATGCATGAGGTCGCCGCACAACATCTGTATACACCTACCACGATGTCTTCTTGAGGTAGGACCCATGGACGGTTCATCAACCCATATACAATCCATATCTAATACCATATCCATATCTTCTATCTGACATATACATCATTAGAGGGTTTTAAAGATGTGCTTTTTATCTAATGTAAATAATGCTACAAGTTGGCTTCTTTAGATCAAATATCAATATCAGAGGTAAATGTAAAGATAAAGCACCTGAATTCAGGCAAAGATGCATGAAAAAATACAGAAGGTTAGGCTTGGATAGCAATTTCCATCTTCCCCAATAATTGTTCCAGGTTGACACTAATCCATATGGCATCCACATACTCCATATTGTGCCACATAAATTAAAATAGAAAAAATAACATATATTACGTCTGTGCTGGCATAGGATCTTATAACCTAGTATATATTTAAAAGCGACCATATGTTGTCACTTTTATTAAATTTAATTAATTAATTAAATAAAATCAACCACAAGTGGTTGCTTTTAATAAAAAATAATTAAACATTTTCTGTCAGAAAATGCAAATGTTTCCAGTATTTCCACAGTGGTACCAATATTTCATGAATGTTTATGATATAAGGATATAATGATCAAAACCAACCAGAATGAAAATTTCCATATCCAACCAATATACCAACCAACCGAGCAAAAAATCTACTTAATAGTCCAATTATCCATGAAAACCAACATAATTCATATGCCAATAGAGTAAATACACCAAAATATACCATTGATACCATGTTAGGCTTTTTCATAAACATGATACAATTAATTTAATATACACAAGGCCAACAGTATCATATAAGACCCCACACAGTCGCACATAGCAAATAATGTCCCAGAACCCCCAATTAGAAATGATATAGACCTTACACGGGCACAACACAATAATATATCCATTTTTATGATTGGTTCCAAAATCCTTAACATGGTTTTGTACCAATATTAACTACCAAGCCTAGTCTGAAGAAAGTTTAGCAATAACCTATCTCGAATAGAGAAAATTAGACCGAACAATCTTCTATGTGGATTCTTTCCTTCACGAACGAACCCAAAATCAACTAAAACATACAAATATAAAATCTAAGCATCAAAAGAAAACTAAATATACCCATCTTCCTATTTTTGAGTTGGGGTGAAAAAATTGACCCACAAAATAGGTTTTCAAATACGAAAGGTAAAATTAGAATTTTAGTCCAAAAACATATTTCCCAAGATTAAAGGAACTCATAGGAGAAAACCCAAGAAAAAACATAGTGAATTTGGGTTTGAGTCGAAAAAATGATAATTTGGGATTTCCAGACCACAATCCCCAAATTCCACCTTTAGATCCATATTTTAAAAAGATTTTAAATGATAACATTGAAGAAAGTAGTTGAAATAGGAGTTTTGGAGCATACCCAGACTTAGAAATGGAAGAAAATGCTCAAAAACTTGATCCCCTCCAAGTCTTAAAAATAGTGAAGAAAATAGATAAAAATATTACTTATACCTAGGTGTCAGTGCCGTTAAAGCGGTCAAGTGGCCGCTTTAGCGGTATCCGCTTAGCATGCCATCGGCTAAAGCAGACAAGGGCTACTTTAGCATTTTCAGCTAAACCAGACAAGGGCCATTAAAGCCTCCTTGCCTAGTTGGTAACCGACCATTAAAATGACCAAGTGGAACTTTAGCGCACACCACTAAAGTTGGCAAAGTGGCACTTTAGCGGACGCAATAGCTGAGTGGTGCACCTTCTATGGAGACTTGGAATTCCAAGTCTTCGAGTATCCTCGGGATTCAGCCAAAGTCTCGAGTACTCAAACAAATTATGCTACCCTATTAACTTTAATACTCCAGACTCAATGATGATATTTTTGAAAAAATGTTGTTTTCACAGAATTGACACTCGAGACCTATTTTCAGAACTTTCCAAATAGAGGGTCAAAATGAGATATAAAAGCCGTAAAGCCATAATAAACATGTTACCAACCTAAAATTGACATTTTGGATCTACTGGGTGAAGTCTATTTTTCCATTTGACACATAAATTAATAAATGTTGACCAAAGTCAACTATAAGGTTTTTCAAGCCTCTAAAATAAAAACTTTCATAAATCACATCAAAATGCATTGGGAACTATGTCAATCATCCCCACACCCCAGAAATACTACAGTACAACCACGGGGAGGGGTAAAATGGTCAAATCATATAGAAATAAATATTTCACAAAAATCACTAAAAGTCAAGTCATTACATAATCCACCACTAATCTAGTTCATCCTCAAACTAAATGCAAGGGAAATACCTAAATTAGAAAAAATCTGGGGATAACTACCACGCATATCAGACTCGACCTCCCAAGTAAACTTATCTATAGATCGATCTCACCACTAGGCCTTACCATTAGAATATCTCTAGAATGTGACCGTCTCACATCACTAGCTAAGATGGAGATATGTTCCTCAATAAAAGACAACCTCTAATCTAACTGAATGAAATCCCATTGAATAAGACTCATTATTAATGTAATGTCAAAGCATGGAAACATGAAAAATTGGATGAACATCTAATAAATCCGAAGGCAAAGCTAACTCATAAGCCATATCCCCAATGGTCTGAAGGATCTCAAAAGGTCCAATATACCTAGGGATAAGCTTTGCCCTCTTCCCAAACCTAATCACACCCTTCTTGGGTGAAATATAAAGAAACGCATAATCCCCAACACTAAATCTCAAGGAACAAAGTCTACAATCCACATAACACTTTTGCCTACTCTAAGCAGCTCAAAGTATACAATCCACATAACACTTCTGCCTACTCTAAATAGCTCGAAGTCTATCTCGAATAACCCAAACTCTATCAAAGGACTCATGAAGTAAGTTCATACCTTGAGGTCTAATCTCAGAAATATCAAACCAACCAACTGGAGAGCGATAATGCTTACCATACAAAGCCTAAAAAAAGCCATCTCAATACCGGAAAGGTAGCTATTATTATACCCAAACTCTACCAAAGCTAAGTGTTTCTCTTACTAACCACTAAAGTCCATCACACAAGAGTAGAGCAAATCCTCCAAAACCTAAATAGTCTGCTTTGATTGACAGTCGGTCTGGGGTAAAACACTATATAAGATCAACATGGGTACCCAACTCTTCTTGAAAACTCTTCCTAAAGTGGGATATGAACACTAATCCTCATACTATTATTATAGACACTAGCACACCATTAAGATGGGCTATCTCACAATTATAGATATGAGCCAACCTCTCAGCACTGATGAAAACCTGAATCAAAATGAAATAAGAAGATTTCGTCAATCAATCCACAATGACCTAAACAGAACCACGAGATATACGAGGAAACCCAACCTGTGATCCATTCCCATTTCCACTCGAGAATGGGTAAACTCTGAAGAAAACTACTAGGTCTTAAATGCTTCGCCTTCACCTGTTGGTAACATAGGCAACGAGCTATAAAATCTTCCACATCCTTCCTCATACCACCCCACTAGTAATGCTACCTCAAATCACGATACATCTTAGTCACTCCAAATGAGTGGAATACTTAGAACAGTGAGCCTCCTCCAGAATTAATCAAACCAATCATCCACTCTCAGCACATAAACTCGACCACCAATCCTCTAGACACCATTGGATTGACACCTTATTCCTAATCACTCTTAACCCCACTTTATTAAACTAATAAGCCTAAATCTTCTCCATTAAGGAAAACATAACCTCCACAAATGCCAAAACATACCCAAGTGTAGAAATATCAAGCGTAGCCATCTGGTTAGCCAAAGATTGAACCATTAAGGCCAAAGGTCTATCCTTAGTCAAAATATATGCTAAGCTACCCATCCTAGTCGACTTTTAGCATAAGGCATCTACAACCACATTAGCCTTTCCCGGATGATAAAAAAAAGTCAAGTCATAATCCCTAATTAACTCATGCCAACGACACTGCCTTATATTAAGATCTCCTTGTGTGAAGAAGTACTAAAGGCTATGATGATTTAAGAAAATCTCACAACGAACTCTATACATGTAGTGCCTACATAATTTCAAATAAAAAACAACTACGTACGACTTCAAATCATGGATAAGCTAATTCCTTTCTTGGGGTTTAACTAACAAGACATATAAGAAATTACCCTTTCCTCCAGTATCAACATAACACCTCACCCAACACCAAAAGCATCACATAAAATGGTAAAACCCATGCCTTCCTTGGGCAGGGTCAAGGTAGGAGCAGAAGTCAACAAAGCCTTAAGCTTTTGAAAGCCCGCCTTACAAGCATTGTACCACTGAAAGGAAATCTTCTTCTAAGTAAACTTGCTTAATAGAGATATGATAGATGAAAAACCCTTAACAAAACATCGATAGTAACTTGACAAACCAATAAAACTATGAATCTTTGTAGGAGAAGTAGGTCTATCCCAGTCACAAATTGCTGCAATCTTAGTTGGATGGACCATAATGCCATACTTAGTCACCACATGACCCAAGAAAGAGATAGACTCCAACAAAAACTGACACTTGGAGAATTTAGCATACAACTTCTCATCCCTCACTCTCTGAAGCACAATCCATAAATGCTCCTCATACTCTTAGAAAAAACCAAGATATCATCTATAAATACAATGACAAAAGAGTTAACATAGGGTCAAAATACATAGTTTATCAACTCCATAAAAGTGGCTGGGCATTCGTCAACCTAGAAGACATGACCAAGAACTCATAATGGTCATACCAAGGTTAAAATATTGTTTTTGGGATATCCTAAGATCTAGTCCTCAATAGGTGATACCCAAACCTCAAATCAATCTTTGAAAACACCTAAGGACCCTGAAGTTTGTCAAAAAAATCATTAATATGAGGAAGAGGATACTCATTCTTAACCAGAACTTTTTTCAACTATCGATAATCAATACATACATGCATCAACCCATCTTTTTCTTCACAAACAAGACAGGCACACCCTAAGGTGATATACTAGGTCAGATAAACCCCTTATCCAACAACTTCTAGGACTGATCCTTCAATTCTTTTAACTCTGCTGGGGACATCCTATAAGGAGAAATAGAAATAGGATTGATGCCCAACTCAACATCAATAGCAAAGTTGATATCATAATTTGGAAGCAGACCAAGCAAATCTGTAGGGAGCACATCCACAAATTCACAAAAAACTCAAACATTCCAAAAAAGCAATACTAGTATCACGAATATAAGCCAAATAAGACAAATACTCCCACTTAATAAAGCAACAAGCCTGAATAAATGATATAACTCTTTTGGGACCCAAATGAAGCACACCCTTCCAAGCTATCCTTGGTACACCAGGAAAAGCTAAGGTCACAGACTTAGCATAACAATCTAGGATAACATGATAGGGAGCTAACTAGTTCATACCCAAGATAAAGTGAAATTCAACTTTATCTAAGACAAGCAAATCTACCCAAGTTTCACACCTAGTAAAAATCATAACACATGATCGATACACCTGATACACCACTAAAAAGTCCTCTGTGGGAGTTGATACATAATAGGCACATTAAGAGTCTCACAAGCAAAATCAAAATCCAAAGCAAATTATGCAGACACATAGGATAAAGTTAATCTCATATCTGCCTTTGACCTAGTAGGTATAACATAGCACATACCACGTCCACTACCTTAGTGGGTAGTCTCGTGACTACCATCACAGGCACTACTACCTCTGTCTCTCGCACCTCTAGTAGAACCTCAACCTCTTTAAAGCAATATAATAATAGCTTTAAATACATGGTGGGAATAATCCATGGACAAATGGCCAATCTCATCACACACATAGAAAGCCCTAAGGCCTGGCTCAATGGAATGAGGCACGACTAAACTTGGATAGCTACCTAAAGTTTCCAAACTAGAAGAACCACTACCTGAACTCTACAAGGCTGCTTGCACTAGTGTACCATGCTACTCGGAGAAACCTCTAAAATCTCTACCTCGAGAGATGTGACCTCTAAACTCACCCTAGCGGGGCACCTTCTTGGCACCTCTCTGAGATGCTTGAAGAATAGCCTCAGTCATCTTAGCATGATCCACAATACTCTAAAATGACACCCTATATACTACCATCTGAGTCATAGCAAGCTGAAAATAAATATCTAACCCCTTCACAAACTTTAGAATCTTCTCTGACTCGATGGCAATACTGGTATAAAAATGTTTGGACAAGGCATAGAAATATGCCTTATACTCTTCAATATTTATAAAGCCCTACTCCAAGCGATCTAACTCAGCTATCATTTGATCCCTCAAATTGAATGGCATAAATCTGTCTAAAAAGGACTCTGTAAACTAATTACAATTCATCTCTTGCGAACCAAGTGGTTGGCAACCAATAAGTGACCTCCACTAATCTTTAGATAGATCTCTCAAGTGATAAGTAGTATAATCGACCCCATGAGACTCAAGAAAACCAAGGTTATGTAACTTTTCAAGATAATCCATTAAGAACTCATCGACATCCTCTCCTACAACACCACTGAACCTAGGAGGACCCCAATGAGTGAACCTCTCAAACCTTTTTGATCCTTAAAAGAAATAACTTCACTCATAACAATAAGAGGCATAGTAAATCTAACTAGTTGAGAACCCATCTAAGGAGGCATCATAGAAAAAGGTTAAACTTCTAACCTCAGAATACCATAGTCAAGTATCGATACTGAAGAAGGAATCACACTCTGGGTCTATGGAGTACCATAAGCAGATATCGGTACAATAAGAGGATCTACACTCAGAATTAGGGAAACACCAAAAGTAGACTTTAGCACAGATGGAGGTACAATACTGGAAGCTGTAGGAACACTAGGTAAACTCAAAGGAGCACTTTTCAATTAGGCCAACAAGGAAACTAGTAATCTCTTCAAGACTAGGGTAGAAGAACTCGATGGAACCTGAGTAGGATCCATATCTCTAATATTGTTATCTCGAGGCTTAAGGAGAGCCCTATAGTGCTATATCTAGATAGGGTAGAAACTCGTGCCCATCTACCATGTCGAGCCCGACCATGACTCACAACTCGCTCTCTAGACTGGGCTATTTCCCAGATAATCGATCCAAAACTCTGTCCTCATTGGATTTAGTCCTTACCATATGCATAAAAAAGAGTACAATATGACTTAGAACACAAGCCATGAAAGAACTACATAAAATAAAATAAAAAAAGAAAATTGTTCTATAGACATCTTATAGCCTCTCAAAGATAGATACAGACGTCCACGTACCAATTTGTGAGACACTATTATATACCCTATTCCTACACTATTGAGACCAATGAACCTAGCTACTTTGATATCAATTAGTCATGACCCAAAAACTAAGGGTCATGTTGGCACTTGATGTGGAAAGCCTTCACAAGTAAACCTATCACCGAAACTGATATAAAATAAAATATAATACCAAAACCCAAGGCAAGACTCTTGGAAAAGAGTCAAACTCTACAAATATTACAAAAGTTGATATATATATAACCAAGGATACTATACCAAAATCCCAAAAACTGGTGTCACAATGTAAGAATTAACAAATATACCTCAAATTAATGTACATAGGATATCTCAAAAAGAGCAAACTCTTCCTTCGAATATAATAAAGACATATTCTAGATGAAAAAAAGTTGTAGGCAACCTCGAATGCATAGATCACCTACTACCTTAAATGTGTTCCAAGTATCACTTGAATCAACTGCTGTAAGGAAAACTCATACCTAGAATTACACCGAAAGGGTACAATATGGGTTAGTATAGTCCACTTGTACTCAGTAGGTATCATAGGCTAACTGACCAAAGTAGAAAATACGCATACAAAATATACACTATGGATACGTCACCTACAATTAGAAAATATCCCAAATGGTAGCCACATTGTCTTAACTAACAGTTCTGTAATATTAACATATGCCACACACAAATATAAAAAGAAAGAATAAGCTTACAAAAATTACACATATAGGAAATAAGTAAGTAATACACATAGATGAATCTTATATCAAGGAAGATAATAAAACACAAAACGAGCAGACAGTTTATAAAATATGATAACGATAATGATAATGATGAAGCACGAGGTTATCACCCAACCTTTGTATAAACCTACCGAGCTATGCTCCCAAAGTAGGACCCATGGAGGGTTCATAAACCTAGAAACAATCCATATCCAATACCATATCCATATATCCTCTTCAACACATCCATCGATAGAGGGTTTTAAAGACATCAAATTTTTTTTTAGGAAAAGCCAGTGTTTCTAGTATTTTCATAGTGGTACCAATGTTTCATGATTGTATATGATATGAGGATATAATTCTTATAACCAACCAGAATGAGAATTTCCATATCCAACTAATGTACCAACCAAGTGAGCCAAAAATCCACCTAATATTCCAACCATCTATGAAAATAAACATAGTCCATATGCCAACAGAGTAAATTCACAAAAATATACCATTGATACCATGTTAGGATTTTTCATTAAACAAGATACAACTAATTTCACATACACAAGGCCAACAGTATCGTATAAGACCTACACAGTCACACATAGCAAATAATGTCCTAAAACCACCAATTAGCAATGATATAGGGGCCCGCACAACCACGACACAACAATGTAACTATTTTCATGATTGGTTTCCATACTCTTAACATGATTTTGTATCAATATTAACTACTCAACCCAGTTTAAAGAAAGTTAAGCTATAACCAACCTTGAATGCCGAAAACTAGACTGGACAACCTTTTATGTGGGGCCTTTCCCCCATGAATGGACATGAAATAAACTAAAATATACAAATATAGAATCTATGAATCAAAAGAAAACCAATGATACCAATATTTCCTATTTTTAAGTTGGGATAAAAAATGGACCCCCAAAATAGGTATTCAAAAAAGAAGGGTATAATTTAAATTTTAGTTTAAAAACATATTTCCTAAGATTAAAGGAACTCATAGGAGAAAACCTAAGTGATAGCAGAGTGAATTTGAGGTTTGAGTTGAAGAAATGATAATTTTGGCCTTTCAGACCACAATCCCTAAATTCTACCTTTAAATCCACACTTAAATAAGATTTTAATGATGAAATCAAAGAAAAGTAATTAAAATAGGAGATTTAGAGCTTACCCAAGCTTAGAAATGGAAGAAAATGCTCAAAAACTCGATCCTCAAACTCTAAGTCTCAAAAATGGTAAAGAAAATTGAGAAAGGGATTACTTATGCTTAGGTCTCAGGTGCTACTAAAGCGGTCAAGTGATCACCGCTATAGTGGTCAAGTTTAGTGGTTCCTACTTAGCGTTCCTATTCACTAAAGCAGAAAAGGGTATCTTTAGCTCCTTCTACTAAAGCGAACAAGGGCCACGATAGTGACCTTTCCTAGCTGGTAGCCAACTATTAAAGCGACTAAGTGGTGCTTTAGCACACGCTGCTAAAGAAGCCAAAGTGCCACTTTAGCGGCTGCACTAACTGGATGGTGCACAACTGTGAAGACTTGGAATTTCATGTCCTTGTAGACCCCTCAGGATTTATTTGGAGTCCTGAGTACGCAAATGAACTATGCCACCCCTCTAAAGTTGATGCTTTAAACTCAACAATGGTTTTAGATTTTTAAAAAATCATTATTTTCACAGAATTGATACCCAAAACCTATTTTTACAACTTTCGAAATGAAGGGTCATAATGAGATAAAAAATCTTAAAGTCATACCAACCATGTTACCAACTTAAATTTAATGTTTTGGATCTGCTAGCATAGTCTGTTTTGCCATCTGATGCACAGTTCAATAAATGTTGATCTAAGTCAACTATAAGGCTTTTCAAGCCACCAAAAACCATAAAATTGCACAAATCACATCAAAATGCATTGGGAACCATGCCAATCATCACCCTAAAATTATAATAATACAACTATAGAGAGGGCTAAGATGGTCAAATTGTATAAATATAAATACTTCACACAAAACACTGTATGTCAGGTCATTGTATGTACCCTCTTGCAGTAGAAAATTAGCTATTAAAATATAAAACCCTTCGCAAGAACATGCAAACTAGAAATTCTAAGATTAGTTAACCCAAATACTAGTTAATTTTGGAGTGATTACTTACCTTAATGATGAAATATGATGAAAATTGGTCAGAATTACCTCTCCTTTAATCCAAAATATGTTTTAGAATAATGAAAATTTCTGGAAAGTTTATTTTTTAATCAACTATTTATGCTGCTAAAGTGATATACATCACTATAGTGACATTGCTATAGTGACGTATGATGCTATAACACTATTTGATATTGCTATAGCTGGAATTATCATGATTTTGAGCATATCACTATAGTGAAATAGGCAAGGAAGAATGTTAGACTTCCTTTTAGATTTTCCTTTTTCCTCAAGACATCTTTAACCTATGATATTCTAGAGTAAACCTTCATGATAAGATCGATTCTAGGAGTTTTACTTACCTGAATTAAGTTTCAAAAGGTTCTAAGAGTTACCTATTATATTAACTAAGATAAAATTAAGTCTCGTCCTACTATATTTATCCAATTCATTTTTGGAGTGCCCTAGACCATACCTTGCTCAGCTTTCATCTAAGACTAGCCTAGCCTTAACTTTTACACTTTAAATATAGGAAAACTATGAACCAAAATTTTTAGGAACTAACCTATAATCATGTAAAGGGTTATTACACTAGATACAAATTTACCCATCTTTCACCCCAAAAGCTTAAATGAGAAAAAAGATTAAGAGAAATAAGAGTAACTGTATTCTTAAATAATAAAGAGTACTTGTCCGGTATGTCCTTCTTGATCTTTTAAGTGGCTTACTTAATTGGACTATGCCTTCAATGAACCTTAAGTAAATGAATTTCCTTTTTTCTTAACTTTGTATATCCCAATCAAAAATTGCAATTGGTTTATCTTTGTAAGACAAGTCTTTGTGTAAAAAAATAGGGTCCCTTATTATGATATAGTCCTCATCCCCATGGTATCTTATGAGCATAGATACATAGAACACCAGATGAACCATTGACAAGCTTGGAGGTAATGCCAATCAAAATGCTAACTGACCCACATCATCAAGAACCTCTGATGGACTAATATACCAAGGGCTGATCTTGGCTTTTTATCAAACCTTATAACTCCTTTCATAGAAGATACCTTTAGTAATATATGATCATAAATTTTGAATAATCCTCACTTTACGACCCGTATATTCCTTCTATGCACCTTGAGCTACCAGTAATTTAGTCTAAATAAACCTTACTTTGTCCTAAGCTTCCTTTACTAAATTGGTTCCTATAGTTTAATATCTCCAATTTCAAACTACCTAATAGATGATCTACACCTTCTTCTATAGAGTGTTTCAAATGGTAGCATATCAATACTGGAGTTATAACTATTGTTGTATGAGACTAATGACCACTAAAATCCAATATGAAAGCCCTTAATATTTCTCTAGCATGTAAATTATCCTCTCTAACTATCCATCAGTATAAGAATGAAAGGTTCTGCTAAAGGTAAGCTTAATTCCCAACTTTTCCTGCAACCTATCCCAAAATTTAGAAGTAAAAGTCATACCTTTATTAGAAATTATGTTAAGTTGAGCCAAATGTAGCGTCACTATCTCATTAGTAGATCTTAGTTAGCTATTTAGAACTGTAGTCTACCCTAAATAGAATAAAGTGAGATGATTTTGTCAATTGGTTTACTATGACCCAAATTGAGTCATGTATCCCCATGGTCTTAGGAAGACCTACCACAAAGTCCATAGTAATATTTTCCTATTTTTATTTAAGTAGAAGCATCATTGGAGAAAACCTGTAAGCCGTTGATTTTAAATTATGATACTTTGGTACATTACCCCACTATGTCTTTTTTAATTCAGGACACTAATAATGCTGCCACGAGTCATGGTAGATTTTGGTTGCACCTAGAGGAATGGAATAGTACAAACCATGAGCTTTATCAAACACCTCCCGAATTACCCAAGTAACACGTGTACATCCTATAAACTACAATACTCCACCTGTATCAAAGGTGGTGTCGGAAACATTACCTCATACCACCTTATTCTAGAATTTATTAAAACTCTTATAATCAAACTTTTTGATCTTAATTTTGTAAAGTAATGTTGACTTTACCTCAATACTATCCAAAACTCCACCGCTTATTAAAATACCAAATCGCATGCATTGAGATGTTGAGTCTGAAACTCTCTAACCAAGGGCTGTCTTGACACTCCCATAAAGGAAAAACTACCCATACTTATAGACTTTTGTCCTAATGCATCTGCCACCACATTGTCCTTCCCCGAATGGTATTTAATAGTCACATCATAATATTTTAATAATTTTATCCATATCTATTATCTTAGATTCAAATATCTTTGAGTAAACATATACTGCAGGTTGTAGTGGTCAGTGAAAACCTCACACTTGACACCATAAAGGTTGTGTCTCCATATATTTAATGCAAACACCACGTCTTCCAACTCCAAATCATGGGTGGGGTAGTTCTATTCATAATGCTTTAATTGCCTTAAAGCATAGGCAATGACATTCCTATCCTATATTAACATAATACCTAAGCTAAATATGAAGTATCACAAAATACAATAAAGTCCTTAGCTTTAACTAGTAGAGAAACGATAGGAGTTGTAGTCAAAAGTGTCTTGAGCCTTTAAAATCTCTTCTCACATGCACCCGACCAAACAAATGGCACTTTCTTCTGAGTCATCCTTATGAAGTGAGTTGCAATGGATGCAAAGTTCTTGAAAAACCTATAGTAATAACTGGCAAGACCGATGAAGCTCCCCAATAGAGTCACTGAGCTAGGTCAAACCCAACTCTTAACTACCTCAATCTTCTAGGGATCCATCATCACCTTTTTTCTAAAACAACATGCCCTAATAAAGCAAACGAAGAGAACTAAAACTCATAATTCAAAAACATAGCATATAACTGGTTTTATTTCAAAATTCCCAATGTAATGTGAAGGTAACTTCCATGTTCATCCTTACTGTTAGAGTAAACTAAAATGTCATCATTAAACACTATAACAAAAGAATCCAAAGATGACTTAAATATATCATTTATTAAGCTTGTAAATGTTGTTTTCATATTAGTCAGCCCAAATACATCATCAAAAACTCATAGTACCCATACTAAGTCCTGGAAGCCATTTTTGGTATGTCCTCAGGTCAAATTTTTATCTGATAATAACCCGATGTAATGCCCCGTAAGGTTTTCTAGATTAAATTCGTTCCTAGAGTGTTAAGGAATAGCTTCAAAAATTAATACTATTTATTTCATATGGAATTCTTTAGATTTAGACTTTCCATTGTGTGATAAATTGAATAAGCTTTCCATCGATACCAAATTTGCCTAATTTTAACACTCGGTGAAGGAGTTATGAAGTTTCTAAGTTGATAATATGCCACCTGGGCAGTCACCGCATCGCGACTATGGTTAAATTCATAATTTCCATTTTCCAGTAGATCTCCATGATATTGGTGCATTGTGGAGAGTTCCATTTTTTCATTTGTTAATTTCCAGTAGTCCAATACTATAGTGGCATGTGGCGTCGAAGGCTAAATTGGCATTCCTATAAGGCACCACAATGGTGGCGTATCGTATTGATTGTCCAGGTCCCAATTATCAAAATCTAGTGGGACAACATGATAGCTCTGCATCGCGGAGACCCCTAATTTTCCAATCATTAAATTCCAGTGAGCCACTGCGATAGTGGTGCGTTACAGTGGCCCATTAAATCGAGACCCCAGTTACATTTTTCCAGTTTAACTTCGGAGTTTAAAGAGGATATTTTGGAATATTCCCAAGCCCTCAATCCGTCCAAACACAAGATTAAACTCATTTTAAACCTATTATACTCATTATTAATCAATTTTCTCTCTAACAAAACCCTAAAGCTCCAAAGCTCTTTTCCAAAAAATCAAAATCCTTTATTGATTCTCCAAGAAAGCTTAAAATTGAGAGATCCCAAGGCAAGATAATCAATAACCCATCATCAAGAACTCAATAGGAGTCCAAAATTCAAGATTTCATCTAATCATCCAACAAGGTATGTGGGGTTTATGAACAAGGATCTTCTTCCATCCTTATACCCAAAACCAAGTTTTAATTACAAATTCATATGATTTTAAATGTTTATACATGAATTTCAAGTTAGGGTTCATACGCATTATTGCTATTTGCAAAGTTATGAGTTTTTAAGATATTTTGAAGATGAATTGCATGTCTATTTTCATATTTTTATGCCTATTACAGTAAATTATAGATTTTTAGATGAATTATCATTGTTTCCATTATCAAGCATGATTATTATGATGTTTTGACATGAGATTTATGCATGGGTTACTGTCCCAAGATTGAATAATATTATTTCAAGAAAGATGATGCTTCAAGCATCTTATGAGCAAATTTTTTATAGATTTTTAGAAAAAGCTTTAATCTTTTGATCCTCAATTTAGCTATGGAATCCACTTTATAGATTATTACAGATTATAGAACTAAGAACAACTTTATTTATTGATGTACTCAGCTGTTTGGATAATTGGTTTTCGATAAACCCTTATGCTAGTTTTAAAGTGGATTTCCAATAGAATAAGTGTAGTAAATAAAAAAGGAGTAGTATTTAGCACCGAGCGGGAAGTATGAGTTTAGCGCATCCTACTTCCACAGAACTGCATAGCCAACATAGGTAC
The DNA here is from genome assembly GCF_002878395.1 of Capsicum annuum. Lineage (NCBI taxonomy): Eukaryota > Viridiplantae > Streptophyta > Magnoliopsida > Solanales > Solanaceae > Capsicum > Capsicum annuum. Next base: position 69,065 of record NW_025892514.1, read on the forward strand.
AGATTATCAGATTATTCCCATTTCTATATGGATGATAGATTTAGCTATAGTAGAATGGGATCTACATATTACTTCTCTTTCACTTCAGTTACTAATGAAGATTCTACTGCATTATGGACAATGAGCTCCTCATCTAGAGTTTCAAGAAGGTGAACCCCCAAATTGGGTAGTAGGCGTAGATCCTTAGTCATCCCTTGTTGTTCTGTATGTTGTCCATAAGTTCCCACCATAGCCTTATGACTTAACACATCAGCTATAATATTTGCTTTTCCCTAATGATACAAGATATCAACATCATAGTCTTTTAATAGCTTAAGCCATCTTCTCTGCCTCAAATTTAGGTCCTTCTAATTAAAGATATATTAAAAACTCTTGTGGTTAGTATTTATGTCAACATAAATCCCTTACAAGTAGTGATTCCATATCTTTAAGGAAAATATAAATGCTAATAGCTCCAGGTCATGCATCGGATAATTTTTTTATGTGGTTGCAATTGTCTTGAGACACATGCTATGACTTTACCATGCAGCATCAACACACACCCTAAGCCAATTCTTTTAGCATTACAATATATTTCATGCCCTTCTGTTCCTTTTGAAAGGACCAATATGGGTGTAGAAGTCAACTTAATCTTCAAATCTTGGAAACTCCTTTCACATGCATTATTCCATTGAAAATTGGACACTTTGTCTGTTAGCTTTGTTAAAGGTGCAGAAATTGAAGAAAATCCTTCAACAAACCTTCTATAATAACCTGCTAACCCAAGGAAACTACAAATCTCTGTAGGTGTTGTAGGTCTTGGATAGTTCTTCACAACTTCTATCTTTTGAGTATCAACCTTTATTCCTTCATCATATACAATATGACCCAGTAATGCCACAAATTTTAACCAAAATTCATATTTAGAGAACTTTGCATATAGCTTATGATTATGAAAAATCTTTAATACCTGTTATGAGTGACTGGCATGGTCCTCTATTGATCTCAAATAAACCAGACTATCATCTATAAAATCTATCATAATACACCTAAGAATGCTTAAACACCCTATTCATCAAATCCATAAAAGATGCAGGTGGATTAGTTAGCCCAAAGGACATGACTAGAAACTCGTAATGACCATACCATGTTTGAAAAGGCTGTCTTGGGTATGTATTTCTCTTGGACCCTTACTTGGTGGTAACCTGACCTCAAATCAATCTTTGAAAAACACTTGGTGCTTTGGAATTGGTCAAAAAAGTCATCAATTCTTGGAAGGGGATATTTGTTCTTAATAGTCACCTTATTCAGTTGTCAGTAGTCAACACACATTATCAATGAGCCATCTTTCTTATGCATAAATAACACTGGTGCACCCCAGGGGAAGATACTAGGCCTTATGAATCCTTTTTCTAGAAAGTCTTTCAATTGCTCTTTCAACTTCCATAATTCTATCGGGGCTCTATATAAATAAATTGAGATCGGTTGAGTACCTAGAATCACATCACTACCCAACTCCACTTCTCTTTCTAGAGGTAAACCTGGAAGATCTTTAGGAAATACATCGGAAAATTCAATTACCACTGAAATAGTTTGAAGAGTTGGGGGCTCTACATCTATATCCTTAACTCTAACTAGAAGGTATATGTAACCCTTGGAAATCATTCCTTTTTCCTTAAAATAAGAAATAAATTTACCTCTTGGCATACCAGTATTACCCCTCCATTCAAGGATTGCCTTCCTTGGAAAATAGAAATACACCCTCTTAGTTTGGCAATCTACTTCGGCATAACAAGAAGCCAACCAATCCATACACATTATAACATCAAAATCTACCATTTCTAACTCAACAAGGTTAGCCATTGTATCATAACCACAAATAGTTATTATACAATTTCAATACACTCTTCTAGCTATAATCGATTCACCAATCGGCGTAGACATTAAAAAAAGTCTTAACTAGCAATTCTAGTATCCTTTTGAACTTTCCAGCAACTAATGGAGTGAAATATGATAATGTAGAACCAGGATCAATTAATGCATATAAATTATGTGAAAAGATGGAAATTGTACCTATAACCACATCCGGAGAAGCCTCTAAATTTTATCGATTCGCTAGAGCATATGTACGATTCTGAACTCCACTAGAACTAGCTGATCCTTTAGCACCTCTACCATGACCTATAGGCTATACACCCCTTCTTAAAGAAGGTACTGATGATGATGATGCAATGGATGATCTAGTAGGTCATGCCATACCACCTATGCCCCTTTATGGGCATTCTCTCATCATATGCCCCGACGTACCACACCAAAAGTAAGCATTTATCCCAAAATCTTTCCATATTATTTACATGGCTACTAAGGAGGTCTTCCTTGGATCATACTTCCTTGATCTTTATACCCCATTGTTCATGAACTCAGACTCTCGCTTCTTTGCCCAAACTGGTTTCCTTTAGACCCTTGAAACTGTAGTGGAGCACTAGCTGTAGCATAAGACGATAATGGACTAGGCGTTAGACCATAAAATCTCCTTGAGATTCTATAAACTACCTTCTATATATGGCCCTCTTGGAATACCCTTTTTCTAATTCTTGTGTTCTTCTTCTTTGCCTCTGATCCTCTATTTTTTTGCAAAAGCTTGTATCCTTGCTATGTCCATGTCTTTGTTCAAATAAGTAATAGTACAATCATTAACCATATATAGATCCAATCTATCCATATATTTATGAACTCTATCATCCATACTAGCTACTACATTAGGGGCATACCTATACAAATAGTTAAATCGGAGGTTGTACTCCCTCACGCTCATATTCTCTTGGAAAAGATTCAGGAACTGATCCGAATGGGCATCTCAAATTTCAAATGGAAGATAATGATAAAAAATGCCTCTTTAAACTCTTCCTAAGTAGATAAAGGTGAATCGATACCCCTAGATCATTTCCAGTCTTTATACCAAAATATAGCCTCCCCTTTGAATCTATATGCTGCTAGCTCAACTACCTCCCCTTTGAATCTATATGCTGCTAGCTCAACTATCTCTTTATCAGTTACATGCATGACATCTAGATCCCTTTGGATTTGATCAATAAAATCCTGTGGGTATTTATTAATATCTGATCTGGTTAATGCGGGAGGATCTAGCTTAAGGAAATCCTGTGTCTGTAGGCTAGCTGCCCTATCTACACCACTAGAACCTGTGGTTGGAATAATTTATCTTTGAACTTATCCAGCAACTATACGAGCTAACAATTGCATTGAATTCCTTAGATCTTGATCAGTAGAATTAATAGATGGTTCTGAGGATGCGGTTCTTCTCCTCCTTAGCTCTTCTAGAGATGGAGGAGTAGAAAAAGTTTGTGATACAAACTAAGCTTGAGCCTTACTTTGATTAGCTTGTCTAGGTGGTGACTTATTGGTCCCTTCTCTGGCAGCTACGTCTACTCTATTACCTATATTCTTACTCCTTCTTATAATCGACATCTTACTATAATGAGAAAAAAATAGATTTAGTGGTTAAATATGTCTTCACCTGCGACTTGGGCTCTATTGCTCGATCTAAGATGTAAAAAAAAAAAGAAACAACCCCTAAATTCCCATAGCCTCTTATTTATAGATGTCGTGCATAACACGACCACAAGAAATACTCAACTTAGACACGACTTTGTAGAATGCTTAAGACGACCTGCTCTGATACCACTTTTGTCATGCCTCAAATTCTATTAGGGCGAACAGGTACCCATAGCCATAAAGGCCCGAGAGAACCAATCCATAACCTTGTACTTCTCAGGCATTTAACTATGAAAAACAAAAGTTCTGACAAATATAATATTATGCATCGATGAAAATAACTACATAGGCAAGCACAAAATTATATGTACAACACCTTGCCATTGGGGCCACAACATCTAAAAGACAAGACACTACCATGTTTAACTTTACATTAGTCTAAAAAGCCTCTAAAAGATACAAAGACTTAGTTAGGTTCTGGAAAAACCCCCGCCCTATTCTTGCTATGTTGTCTTATGACATAGGTTTGGATGCACAGTTTCCCAATCACCCATAGACAGCTCAGCAAATCCCCACAACAGTATTGGTGAGTCTTCATTCATTGAGGACATGACATGATATTCTATTTATTTCATTATTTCTTTATATTTAGTTCAATTGGAGTTAGTTGGGGGTTTGTCCCATGAACTCCATATTTTTAGAGGCTTTTAGACAGACATTCTAGTTTCTAGTGTTAAATAGATACAACAGATATGTCGTTCTATATATTTTAGTATTCCAATTGATAGTGCTTTATTGGTTTATATTCTTCACATATTATTTTACTATTATTTTATTCAGTGCTCACAGCAGGTACCAGACCATGGGTTAGCTTAGGGTCACTTGTGGCCTTAAGTACTATGTTGCGACTAGGGGTAGCCTCGAGCTGTGCCAAAACTTGGTATCAGACCCTAAGGTTTTAAAGTTTCCTAAGGTGTCTGAAAGTTCCATTGAGTAAATTTGTATGCATGGGTGTGAAGCATGCCACACTTATGCACAAGAGGCTATGAGACATTTTTAGGAAAGTTTTCCTTCTTTCAATGTTCATATCATGAGAAAGAGCATGATCTCTATTGAATTCCTCTTTCTTACTCATCCTTCATTCTGTTTACAAACAATGCCTACTAGATAAAATAATGGAAGAAAAAACGGGGATCTACCTGCACCACCACCTGTTCAGGAAGATCCCTTGAATGACCATGTTTCTCATGCTGAGTTCAAAGCTGTTTCACAGCCTTGGCCCATTCAGTAGCTTCTCAAAAAAATCAGCATGTTGTTTCCCTCACTAATTTAGTGATGAATGTGGCTACAACTAGGGTCCGAGACTACAACTGGATAAATCCCCCTTATATTTTTTGGATCCAAGTCTGAAGAGGATCCATAGGAGTTTCTACATAAAGTGCAAAAGTGATTGACATTATGGATGTCACTTCAAGAGAGAGTGTAGACTTGGATACCTATAAATTACAGAGAGTATCTCACACCTGGTTCAAGTAGTGGAAGGAGAATAGAGAAGATGAGGCAAGGCCTATAGAGTGGAAGGAGTTTGCCATGAATTTCTTAGAAAGTTTCTTCCCACTACAGTTGAGAGAACTGAAGGTTTAGGAGTTCATAAATTTAAAGCAAGTTAGTATAAGTGTGAAGGAGTACACTCTCAAGTTCACTTGTCGGGGTATGCTTCAAATGTGGTGGCTGATCTAGGTCTAGGATGAGTAAGTTCGTATCTGGTGTATATGATAGTATGGTCAAGGAGTGTAGGACCACCATGTTGATTAAGAAGATGGACCTGTCTAGACTTATGGTTTATGCACAGCAGATTGAGAAAGAGAAACTTAAGGATAAACAGAGAGAGAATAAGAGGCCCAAAACAGGTAGTTTCAACTTTTCTCAACCAAGGTCAATAGACGGTAACCGTTCTCAGTTCTTTCAGAAATTTTCAGCCCCAGCTCCATCTTCAGCCCACCAGTGCCTAAGTTCAGGCAGGACATTCGAGATAGAGTGCCAGACTTTAAGACCCAGGGTAGTGTAAACAATGGTCATAGCACTCTATAGAAAGTGTGGTAGGAATATCAGGGTGAATTTCGGGAAGATAGTACTATATGCATTGGTTATGGTAAGCCAGTCCACATGATCAAGAAGTGTCAAGTGGTATCCCAGAAGGAAGGAGATTCATGCCAATAGAACTAGTCCAATTTTTCAACAACTCTAGCAGGTCACCCAACTTAGCAGGGTACCACTTCTAGAGGAACCAGTGGACAATGCCAGAATATGCTGTATGCTCTCAAAACTTAGCATGATCAAGAAAGCTCTCCTGATATGGTTACGGGTAAGTTACAACTCTTCATCATGTTTATTCATTGCTAGATCCAAGAGCTTCACCTTCCTTTGTGACTCTTTACATCTCTGTAGACTTTGGTATTAGTCGAAAAATATTAGTAGAGTCTTTCTTAGAGTTTACCCTAGTGGTTAAGTCCATTATAGCCAGAAGGGTATACAAAAATTGTCGTCTCAGTTTTTTAGAAAGTTACTTTAGTTGATCTTTTGGAGTTTTAGATGACTGATTTTGATGTCATTCTTGGCATAGATTGTCTCTACTCATGCTATGCCTTAGTTGACTGTAAAAATAGAATTGTCCAGTTCAAGTTTTCTAATAAGCCTTTTATTGAATGGAGGGGTAGTACTTTAGTGCTTAAGGGACAGTTTGTTTCCTATCTTAAGGTAAGAAAAATGATATCTAAGAGGTGTATTTACCATCTCGTCTGAGAAAAGGACTCAAATTTTTGAACTCTGAGTTTTTAGTCTGTTTCAGTAGTAAAAGAATTTCCTAATGTTTTCCTAGAGGATCCTCCTAGAGTTACTCCCGAAAGGGAGATAGACTTCAGGATAGAACTCCTTCCAAATACCCAACCTATCTCTATTCCACCTTAAAAAATGGCTCCAGCTGAGCTTAAGGAGATAAAAGAGATATTAAAGGATCTCTTGGATAAAGGTTTCATCAGGCCTAGTGTTTCACCATAGGGTGCTCCAATTCTCTTCGTGCGCAAGAATGATGGTTCTCTCAAAATATACATTGACTATCATCTAATAAATAAAGTCATAATCAAGAATAATTATCCTCTCCCCAGGATTGATGACTTATTCGACCAACTTTAGGGTGCAGGTTATTTCTCTGAGATAGACCTTAGATCCGTCTATCATCAGCTTAGAGTCAGAGAATGTGACATTTCAAAGACATCATTCAGAACTCGGTATGGTCACTTTGAATTCCTAGTTATGTATTTTGGACCAACAAATTCCCCTACAACTTTCATGGACTTGATGAATAGCGTGTTCAAGCAGTACTTGGAAATGTTTGTAATAGTCTTTATGTCAGGACCCGAGGCAACTCCCTAGTTATAACACGGTTCTTAGAACTACAAGTGATACCAAGGTAACCCATGAAATGGCATAATACTTAAGCAACTGATTTAGAATAAATAAAATAGCTAAATTTACTGTGTGGAAACATAATCGTGACATAATATGGATAAATAAAATACTGATAAAGTTTACAATCTAATAAAACTAAAGAGAGAACTGGAATTACATTTCATGACTCTGACTGAATATCTATGAAGCCTCTACTATACTGACTATAGATAGTTGGGACATGCCTATAACAACCAATAATTAATACATATGAATAATCACAATAAAGTACATGAACTGCCACTTCCTGGAGTCCCCAAAAAAGGAGAATTCATCACTTGCTTGCTGGAAACTACAAATATCTGATTGTGATATGTAGGCTACAACTGGTACCTACATTATGAGACAATGTAGCACATAGCATATATATGGATCAGTACTTCTATAATGTACTGAGTAAGTGGGGGTAAATGCAATAATTAAAACTAATTACAAACAAAATCTTAAAGCATGCATGCTAAGTGCAAGTAAACTCACCAAGAGACTAAAATAAACTGAGAGATGAAGTATCTTAAAATATACGTAACAAATATAATCTGATAAGATGGTGAATCACCACACTTATTTTCTTAAATCTTTACAAATTATAATCTGATAAGCTGGTGACTCACTACACTTAGTTTCTTAAATCTTTAATTTTGTAGAATGAATAGAACTGAAGCTGGGAAGCGGTAGAAATAGATATTGTATGTAAGTCTCATGTATAACTGAATAGACAGTAAAACCATACTAAGGGTCATGTATGGATACTGAGCATGAAAACATGAACATTTAAAACTGAGAATGCAAGACCAAGTAAATCATGTACTGAAATAATCTAAATATCTAAATAATTTATATCAGAATAACTGAAATAATTTGTAAAACTGACTGAATAAATACTAAAATCTTTCTACATGGTGAAAATACACCTGAACTAAGATAAACTTAATACTGACTGAAACTGTAGGAGGTATCATGTAATCGATATGTCCTAATCTGAGCTAATCAGGGTTCAACTTGTAACCCTAGTTGGAAGGGTGTCAGTTCCGCACCACGGGTACTAATACTGGTGTCCCGAAGGAACTAGGTGTCAAGCCTAAATTGATGGGTGGCCCCTGAGAAGAAGTCAAGCCTAAACTGACAGGTGATAACTTTTTACTCGAGTATTGGATTAAAGAGAAATTGGTATTGTTGGCAACCTAACTCAATTATATACAATTTGGTGGGTATTGAAATGAAAAATTCCACTTATATAAAAAGTTATATAAGTTCAAAGTTGACCCTTGTAGAATCAAATACAATGATTTAGCCGAATCAAATGCTCTTAGTTCAAGTTTGCTCTACGTGATTCCCATGAACATTTTTCACCTCAAAAGCATTCTTAAACACTAACATAATAATTATGACACATGTATTTAAATACCAATCATGGGATTAAAGTTTACATATGTAGGGATTACGATTCAAAGTCTAGCCTGAAAATGCGGGGTGTTACATTATCTCCTCCTTGGAACCATTTGTCCTGTAATGATGGGTAGGAACTTGTTAAAATCTTATAAGTATGGAATAATGTACACATGACATATATGATAATGAAAGATATAGCTGAGCTGAAACATTATAACTTTAATCATGAAACTGATTTTTGAGCTAACTTGTATAAGGTGTATTATAATGTCTGAGGTGGAATACTTAGAAAACTGAGATTATGCACTGACCACTTATGAACTGAGTTACGACTAAATCATTGAATCTAAAACATGATGTCTGGACTAAACTAAATTCACAACTTGCATGGACGTGAATGAATTACCTTATGGACTAACCATATTCATGAAACTTCGGATAGTAAAACTAGATGGAAAGATGGAATACCACAGGAACTTGTCTGTCTAACTTCTAAACTGAATTGTTGGCTATACAGACTAAATTATAATGAAATACTAAACTGGAGTATTTCTTCAACATTCTTTGCAGGAAGTTCTATTAACATTAGGGAGCAAAGAATCTTGGGCATGATTTGAATAAGGTCTCTTAGTAAGGAATCGCAACATGGCATAACTCTATATCATGGAACATAGGGATATAAAATATCATCTAGGATACAATCACTATGCCTTAAGCAAGGTAACTTCTAAATTTTACACTTCTCAAATACTTCCTCAATCCTACTTGCCCTCTTGAATACTATGCTCATTTATTCAACTTGAAATTTTTACATGGGCACATATAACTACTCTAGCCAAAGTCTGAATTGAACTACACACTTTCACCAAGTTCAATCCTAACTCAAAATCATAAGGTACTGCACATAACACCATAACCTAGTCTGAACCATGAATTTAATACCCCATGCATTTTTACAACTTCTCATCACAAGAATAATTCTTCTTACCCTTTTAATAATGAGATTCAACCTCTTACTAGGAATTTACTAGCGCACCATGTACCCATCCACTTACATATCAACATGACATTCAAGCCTATCATGATAACAACATATGAACTTCTAGGAGAACAACCCATAAAAGAATTTTTCTCATATTCTCTAAACCTTTATCAATAACAACTTTCTTGCACTATTCTTAAGAAGGCACACATGAAATTCTCAACTACGAATGACATATATCAAAATATCTACCTCAATCATCCTTCACGCTTATAACCTGAGATACAACTAGATGCAATAATGTTTCCCCAAGATAAGATATTTAGTCTCTCCCATCCAAATAATTAATCCTCACCACTATCATTACATAAGGAAAGACCACTAAAATATAGAACATGAGGACCTAAAACATGAAAGAATACTATACGTAACTTGGACACTTAATTGAAGCCTAGGGAATAGAGAATCTAAAGCATAAATTCATCAAAGAGATCAAAACTGAGGACATACATGACATGATTTGAATTTTACTGGTCATTTAGAGTGTAGCATGAGTACTTGGAACAAAACATACTATTAAGCATGAGTACATGATTCATGAGTTGCATGACCTGAGTTTAGAGTTCATAAATTCATGGAATACAATTCGTACTGCTGAGTGAACTGGAACTCCTTATACTAGGAATTGGAAGCACACATGATTCTATGGAAAGAGCATGAATATAAGCTATGAGCATAGAGATGGCGTGTAAGGCATAAGTAGACGTCATGATGACTGAAGTACAAATATAGAAATAAGAATGGGTCTGGCATCCTCCCTTACTAATGTTCTACAATACACTAACATCACTACTAGAATCTGAGAGACAGACTTGGTTACTTATTCTATCACCCCCCCCCCCCTTAGCTTTAATCTATCATTCCAAGTCTATGGACCCCTTTAATGAACTCTAAATTGAATTGCAACTGGTTTACTCTAGATCCTAACTTAAACATTTACTAACTTAGAATCTTTAGGAGTATCACTATACCATGAGTTCACACCATCTAGAATTTCAAACTCATATTTTTATTTTCTTAATCATCAAAGATTCAACTTAGATTCTAAAATATAACATGGATATTCACAAACCTTTAATGAACCATACTACTCCCATCATAGCCTACTAGTATCACATCTCTAAGCTTATATTTTCCCTAAATTGGGAGAATTAACATTATGCCAATATTCCCAACATCATTATACCAAATTTTGAATCATCAAACTCAAATTCCTGCATGCATTATTTTAAGCCTACTGATTAATCTTTCATAAAACTAGCCATGGGTACATAATCTACTAAATCTAGATAAGCACTATGCCTACTTTACTGCTGCTAAACTTATGGGTTCACGCTTCTAACTTTAGACCATATGCTGTCAGAGGATTCTGGGAAGAGATCTGAGGGAACATCTGACTTTGTATTAGTGCACAATTTTTATGAACATAAATAAAGTCTTTACAACTCTGGAACTTAAAATCACTGATGGGGTACTTTCGATCCTTCGTACAATCCTGTAACTATTTGTGGGGACTGTTTGAGAAAAATCTATCCGTAATGATTTAAACTTGGATATAAATCATTAGAGAGCACATCTACTACACGATCTAAGAAGTGAAAGAAGGGAAATATTTTTGAAGTGCCCTGTAGCTTCTCAAAGAAAAGTACAGACATCTCTGTACCATTCCACAAGACTCTACTAGACATGACTTCATAAAAACCCTAGGACACTTGAACTCTATTCTCTAATACCGAGTTTGTCATGACACGAGGCTACCCCCTATTCATAACACGGTGCTTAGAATCACAGGTGATCCTAAGCTAACCCATGAACTGGCGTGATACTTGAGCAACTAATTTAAAATAAATAAAATAGCTAACTTTGTTGTGTGGAAACTTGATAATGACATAATCTGGATAAATAAAATACTGATAAAGTTTACAATCTAATAAAACTAAAAAAAGAATTGGAATTTACATTTCATGACTCTGACTGACTATCTATGAAGCCTCTACAACACTGACTATAGATAGCTGGGACATTCCTCCAACTACCACTAATGAATACATATGAATAATCAAAATAAAGTACATGAACTACCACTGACTGGAGTCCCCAAAATAGGAGAACTCATCACCGATTGGCTGGAAACTATAACAATCTAACTATGATGTGTCAGCTATGACTGGTACCTATATTATGAGACAATATAGCAGATAGACATATATAAGGATCAGTAATTCTGGAATGTACTGAGTAAGTGGGGGTAAATTCATTAAGTAAAATTGATTACATACAAAATCTTAGAGCATGCATGCTAAGTGCAAGTAGAATCACCAAGAAACTAAAATAAACTAGAAGCTTAAGTATCTTAAAACATGCATAAAAAATATAATCTGATAAGATGGTGAATCACTAAACTTAGTTTCTTAAATCTTTACTTTTGTAGAATAAATAGAATTGAAGCTGGGAAGCAATGGCACATGGATACTATATGTAAGTCTCATGTAAACCTGAATAGACTGCAAAACCGTACTAAGGGTCATGCATGGATAATCAACATGAAAATATGAACATTTAAAATTGAGAATCCAAAACTATGTAAATCATGTATTGAAATGATCTGAATATCTGAATAACTAAAATAATCAATAAAATTGATTGAATAAATACTGAAATCTGTCTAATTGGTCAAGCAAATCTAAACTAAGATAAATTGAATACTTACTAAAATTATGGGAGGTATCATGTAACCGACATGCCCCAATATAAGCCAATTGGGGTCCAACCTATAACCCTAGTTGGAAAGGTGTCAGTACAGTGCCACAGGTACTAACATTGGCTGTGTGGATCAGCTAAACTGGTGTCTCGAAGGACTAGGATGTCAAGCCTAAACTGATGGGTGACCCCTAAAAGGAAGGTAACTGATGGGTGACCCCTAAGAGAAAGGTAAGCCTAAACTGACGGGTGACCTCTTATATCCTATATTGGCTATGTAGTTCTAGAGTACAGGGACTACTACTAATGACTTTGCCTAACTGATAGGAAAGTCGCCATCCCTCCATTCGCTTGGTGCTAAATTCTACTTCCAACAAAACTGACACTGAAATCATGAACTGGTGTATGCACTGAAGATTGATACGCTCAAACATGACATTTTAAAAATTAAAAGTGCATGCATAATCTGAAGTAACCATGAACTTGTAAACTAAGGTATTTAACTTGAAAGAATACTAGTGGGTTCATTATAAAAATGATAATTTGAATATGGGGATAAAATCATTGTTATGACTGACTTGTTACTTAAAAATTTAAAATCAGGTAAATCACATAGGTATCGGGGGTTCATAATCCACCAGCACTGAATGATTCATAAAATATAATATTAACACTAAAAAATATAGTATGGAAATCAAGGATCAAAGATCCAAAACATAAACATCTCACAAAGTAAGTGAAGGGCATGAACTTGAACATAGGAATGTTTTAAACATGAGTAAACAACATGATTGCATGGCTAAGTTCATAGGTAGATATTATAACATGAAATTCACTTGAATAGGATATGGAAAATTAAAACTTGAAACTTGAAACATGAGATAACCTACCTTTTCATGGGATTATATGTGAACATGAATTGAGTTCAAACTACTAAGGAGAACATGAATCAAACTCATCTTGAGCATGTAAAATACCATAATGAAGGAAAAACTTTTACTTTAATCAAAGTAATGAAATTCAAAAAAAAAAAATATCGACCTTGTAGTTTGAAATATGAATAAGCACAAGTCATACTCTCTTTAGCCACTTAAATCACATGATAATGCTATGATTTCAACACATGAGGATTGGGAATAAACCCTAACTTAAAACATATAAATTCAACTTAAAAATAATACTTTTGGGTATAACATTGAAAGATTAACCTTGTTCAAAATCCCATATACCTTAATTGAATGAATTCTTGAAGAAATTTGAAATTGGAACTTAGACCCTTGAATTCTTGAGGAAGAAATCTTGAATCTTGAGACTTGAAAAATGAACTCGTGAAAGAAATCCTATTCTTGATGTTTTCATGAAGATTATTGAACTTGGAAGCTTGAATTCTTGGATTTCTTGAGAGTAAAAACTTCGATTATTGTTCTTATAAAAGGAGAGGGTTTTTGTGTGAGTTAATTTGAAGAAGAAGGGAAAATAATGTCCTTTTGGGTGTTATAATTCGTGCTTTGGACTTTTGGGGTTGAGGGGAAAGGATCAAAGTACCCCTTGACCCTTAAAAATCTAAAACAATAAAGGAATAGACCCTATGGCATGCCCTTTAGTCTGTGGGCATATCCCCATTGATTCCCTCCTTATTTCGGGGGAATAACCCCCATGGTGCAGGCTTATTATCTGACCTTACTGCCTTTCACGAAAAAGGCCATAACTTTTCACTCGGGTATCAAATTAAGGAGAAATTGGTATCATTGGAAAGCTAATTCAATTATATACAATTTAGTGGGTCTTGATCTGAAATATTCAACATATATAAAAATTTATATACATTCAAAGTTGACCCTTGTTGAATCGAATACAAATATTTGGCCAAATCAAAGGTTATTAGTTCAACTTCACTCTGAGTGATTCTCATGAACATTTTTACCTCAAAACCATTAATAAACCTAAAATAATGACCATGAAACATGTATTAAAATACCAATCATGGGATTAAAGTTTACATATGTATGAAATACGGTTTTAGGTCTAGCCCAAATATACGGGGTGTTACACTTCATTGATGACATCATTTTATATTCTCGTAGTGAGAATGATCATGCAGACCATCTAAGAGTTATGTTGAAAAATCGTAGAGATAATCAGTTATTTAGTAAGTTCAGTTAGTGTGAATTTTGGTTGAGATCATTAGATTTTTTTGGTCACATCATTTCTGGTGATGAAATTCAAGTTATTCCCTAAAAGAACATAGTAGTGAGAAACTGTCCTAGACTCATCTCTTTATCTTATATCAAGAGTTTCTTGCGTTTAGCTGTCTATTAAAAATGGTTTGTTGAAGGGTTTTCTTATATTTCTTCCCTCATGTCAAGGATAACCTAGAAGAAGGTTAAATTTCAATGGTCAAATTCCTGCGAGAAGAGTTTTAGGAGTAGAAGACTCGACTCACTTTTGCCCCAGTCTTGACTTTGTCAGATGGCACAGAGGGGTTCATAGTATATTATGATACTTCTAGAGTTGGTTTGGGTTATGTGTTGATATAGAGAGGTAAGGTCATATCCTATGCTTCTAGACAGCTTAAGCCTCATGAGAAGAATTATCCAACCCATGATCTTGAGTTGGCAGCTATTGTCTTTGCCTTGAAAATTTGGAGGCATTATCTTTATGGGGTTCATGTTTATGTGTACACAGATCACAAGAGATTACAGTATGTATTCACATAGAAAAACCTAAATCTTCACCAGATAAGATGGCTTGAGTTGTTCAAAGACTATGATATGAGTGTGTTGTATCATTTAGGCAAGGCCAATATAGTGGTAGATGCCCTTAGTAGATTGTCTATGAGTTGTGTTTCCCATTTTGAGGATGATAAGAAGGAGTTAGTTGATGTTCCGACTTTTGAAGAAACATTTTAGGCCCTTTTCATCGGATAATTGTATGTTTTCAAGCAGCTACTGTTGTATTTAACATTGGACTTTAGTGTTTTCAGGACAAGAACTGAGTGTGAAGAATAACTTGGAATAACTGGGCGAAACAAGAGAAAAATGACCAACGACCACTTAGGTGAAGGACCGTTAACCATGCGATGGACCGTCAGCCTAATCGCTGCCCAAAAGTAGAAAGCAGTGTCACTAGAAGTCCTGCGATGGTCCAGGTGATAGATCATTGACCCTGCAATGAACCGTTGTCTGACCTGTCGCCTGACCCATCACCATAAAGCAGAATGTAGTGTCACTAGAAGTCCCGCGATGGTCCATGCAATAGAAATTCAACCCTGCAATGAACCGTTACTCAACCCTTCACTAAGAAATAAAATATAGTATCACTGGAGCTCAAGCGATGGTCCAAGCGATGAACCATCGCCCGACCCGTCGAGCATGACACAGCTATTTTGAATTTAAATTTTAAAACCCAAGTCCTAGAATCGTATAAATACTAAGTATTAGGTTATATTTCACAACTTTTGACAGTAGTATCATACTTTCTCCTCTATTGAGAGCATTGTAACACTTTTCTTTGAGATTTGAAGCTAAAACTTAAGATCTGATTATTATTTCCATATTTTCCATTGAGGATTGAGAAGAAAAATATTTTAAATTTTTTAATTACTCTCTTAAATCTATTTATGAACATCAATATGCAATTAATATCTTATATGGGGATGAGCAGCTAAACTCCCATAACTAGGGTTATGGGAGCCTTAATGTAGAGAGCTGTTTGGGGTTGTGAATCCATTTGATTTCTAATATCTATCTAAATTGCATGAATCACTCTTCATTTTAATGACATCTCTTGGTTTCAAACTAAAGAAGTGAGCCCATGAATACCACTTGTCTGAACAAGAAAATAGATGTTGGGAAAAGAGGTGTTCACATGAAACCTATGGTTCTACCCTTTGGGTTAAGGGTTAATGCCCTAACAGGATCAACCCTTATGAGAATTCTATTGAATAATACATGAATCCTTTAAGTTCGAAAGAAGTAAAGTGTGAAATACCCATTAGGTTGAGAAACAAGTGAGTAATCCTTAGAATTCAACAATTCTTGCAATTGAAATTATAAGTTAGAAATCAAGCACAAATTCACAACCCTAACTATTTGAACATCTTGGTGAGCATAACTTTATTTAACTCATTCTCATTGAAATTATACTTGCATTAGCTCTCATTTCTAGACCTCTGTGTGATACAAGAATGAAAGAATACTATTAATACATTAAAACTCCCCTTTATTCTGGAACCTTAGATCAACAGTTAATTAAGAATCAGCTTACTTAGTTTCACAAGTATTCCCTGTGGGATTCGACCCTAACTTTTGTTGGGTTCTATATTTGACAACGACCGCTTATACTTTTGTAAGAAAGTTGTAATTTAGGCGTATCATTAGTCCATGAGGTGCATTAATTTTCTAGGTTAGGAGTTTGGTTGGTTGAGTCAGAAAAAGGTAGTATATGGGTGTAGAATGGTTCAGAATCTTTATTGATTATGGAAGAAAAAGAAAAGTAGGACAAGGATCCTAGTTTGGTTAAATTGAAAGAGACAGTTAGAGCTCAGAAGTTGGAGGTTTTCTCCCAAAGAGGAGATGGTGTGCTTCATTTTTAGGGTAGGTTATGTGTTTCATATGTTGATGGTTTGAGACAACTAATATTAGCAAAAACGCATGGTTCATAGTATTCTATTCACCTCAAAGCCACTAAGATATACTGTGACTTATGGAAAATCTATTGGTGGAGTGGTATGAAGATGGATATTGCATAGTTTATGGCTAAGTGTTCAAATTGTCAGCAGGTTAAGGTTGGCCACCAAATGCCTAGTGGTACACTTCAAGAGTTTAGCATCCCCACATAAAAGTGGGAGGTGGTAAACATGGATTTTGTGACAGGGTTGCCTCGTACGCATCATCAACATAATTTGATTTGGGTCATTGTAGAGACAATGACAAAGTCAGTCCATTTCTTGCTAGTTCATACTTTGTATTTAGCTGAGGATTATGTCAGGCCCTATCTTAGGGAGTTGGTGAAGTTGCATAGGGTTCTATTGCCTATTATTTTAGATAGAGGTACTTAGTTTACCTCTTACTTTTGGAAGGCTTTACATAAGGGTCTTGGTACCCAAGTGATGAGTGGTGAATTTACTGCTTATTTGCACTCAACTTTCATGCACATTACTAAGATTTAAATGTATAAATAAGACATGTGTGATTAAATGCACTAATATCCATATTTTTCCAGGCATACAGATTATGAGATAAAAAAATGTGGACTTGAAGAAAAAAGGATCAAAAGAAAGAAAGAAGTGCAACTAGAAGACCTGGAGCAGAAATAGGCCTCAGTTACCGCAATTGCGGTATGAGGGCCACAATAGCGGCCATTTAAGACAGTTCAACATACCATGATCATGGGTTTTGACCACGGTGATGGCTTAGAGAGAATACGACCCAGGGGTAGAGATGTAAATGCACATAACTTATTCATAAATTCCCTTAAGAAGCTCAACCCTATCTCTTTGAAAAAAGGATCAAACTTTTATGGAATTTTTCCACCATCTAGTTTCCAACTTTAAAAACACAACTATTGTACTAATTTTTGGGTGAATAATACATCAAAGTAACTTTCAAGTAGAGAATTGGCAAATTTCATTGAAGATTTGTTGAATCCTAAATCTTTCAATAAATCAAACTGATGAAGATTTTTGGGTATATCTTGCTTATTAAACATATGTGTAGCTATTTCTTCCTCTCGGTATGATGTTAGAATAGGGTGAAATTGTGTGTGGGTTGTGATTATTTGTGCATTTTCTAGTTTATTTTTTATGGGTTCTACTATTGCTTGATTAAATTAGTTAGGATTTATGGGTGAAAGTCCTAAATACCTAAATAGGTTTGTGGGTGAAAATCCCAAGCTATTAAAAGCTTAGACCATCCTTGAAAGAGGGATTTGGGTGAAATTTTGGAGCCTATATCATTCTTGAAAGAGGGATGTGGGAACCAAGACAATAGTAGACAATTTATGGGTTTAGTTTGCTAATTTTCACTATCTTAGATATAAGGGTGATTATGAGGTAGACTATACCTTGGGTATCATCCTAGAAATAGGGATACCCAATTGAGGTGTTGGATGGCTTCAATTGACACACTCTTAGGTACTCGAAAGGGTCAATAAGTGAAATCTTTGAGACTTTGTTGATAAACTATCCTTAAGGTCATTCAACTTAGCCTACCACATCACTAACGATTAGAATTTACACCAAATAATTATAATCCCATGCATAATTTTTCCCTAGGAAAGTATAATCCCAATATCCATGCCTAATTGATTATACTCTAATTATTCATAGCCTTGAATTAGTCCTTTAGAAGTCTAAAAATAATCATACCCTTTAAAGACATTCAAACCCCCCCTCCCAAATCTTTGTATCCTAGGCTTGAATTTAGCATGCAATTTTTATTTCAGACTTACTTGATTACTATTCACATTGTTCCTTATGAATTCAACCCCGACTCATAGTTGGGTAATTATATTGATAATAATCGCCTTGCACTTATATTTATATGTATGTTGAGAGTTATAAAAAATGGCGCCATTGCTAGGGAACAATTTGGCGTATTGAGTTAGTTTGGAATTTTAACTTACTTGCTTTGATTCAAATTTGTAAATATTTGCTTGTGATTGTCTTTTGTTTGTTGTGTTAGGTAGATTTTTATTTTTGTTTACTTGTCACTATGGTATCTTGGGACAAATATGATTTTGTAGTTATAAATCCTATCTTTATTATCTATGTCCATATTGTGATGGACTCCACTTTTAGAAAGATTGTAGATATACTCTATTGAGAGAGATGGAGGCACCATCTCCATTCTATTGGGAGTATGATTGTTCTTTATATAGTTGTCGAGATGGATATTTGAGTGATTGTCCAAATACTCCCCCCTTTGTTATGCTAACCCAAATTTTAGTTCTTCTTATGAGTTTAATAGGTCTCATGATGAAATAAAAGAAGAACAATATGCCGAGTACTATAGTTTTGATGCAATGTTTCAAACTCTTTTGGATCGAAAAACTACATTGGAGGTGGACATGCGTGACTTGCATCAAGAAGCATTTAAAAGGGAAATGGAAAAGATTGAATAAATAGGCAAGAAGGCCGATATTGCAAGTACCATGACTACGCCCATTCTTCAAATTGATCTTGAAATTGTGGAGTCATTGGGGATTTTTCAATCAACCAAACCTAATATAGTTGAAGATGCCAAATTGAGGAAACGGTGATAGAGTCAAAAGAAGAAGCCAAGTAAATATCTTATGAAGACTCCAGTTCATTTCAGGGTGAGAATGTCAAGAAGGATAGAACTCTAGAATTAGGAAGAAAACCTCACTCAAACAAATTTTCAATATTATGCTTGGTGGATGTAATGAAAGTCAAACCACCCAAGAAGATGATGAATTTTTTAGATGAGGAGGAAAATTCCCACATTTTGGAGTTTGTCATTCCAAAAGTGCAAAATGAAGACCCTCACTTGAAGGCCAATAAATGCAAAATGTAATGTGTACAAGTAAATTCTTGACGTTATCATCGATACCCAATGATCCTATTAGGAAGCTTGATATAAAGTTGGGTAAAAGTTTCAAGTCTTCAAAGCGACGAGATAGAAAATATTTCATTGTGTCCTCACCTTTGTCCAAAGTACCTCAAAGATAAATTTAATTAAAGTTGGGCCACTGATTCAAATCTTCTAAGCAAAAACACAAATGATATTTGGAGAGGTTATTGCCACAAAATATGGGAAGCAACCCACTATGCCACGAAAGTGGCACGTATCCTTTTATTTCTTCATGATAGAGTAAATTTTATTTTTATTTATTTATAATCCATGAAAGTTGTGTTGTTATGAGGAGTGTTAATTGAAATTGCAAAAGGGAAAAGTGTGAACTTATTGTGTTTTAGACTGAGTAGAGGAGTGGAGAGTACCTAAATATTGTTCTCAGCTACTGCGATCGCGGCTTGTGTTACCGCAACTGCGGTAGCTGAATCATCACGATTGCAGAAATCTAACCGCAATCATGGTCAAATTAGTTTAAAAGACTATCCGACTGCCCAGTTCCCCGTACACTCCTTTCTCTACTTTTCTCTCTAAAATTACATCCAAAAGCGTTAAAATTTTGACATAATCAAATCGGTCATTACATTTTCGTGCATCTTTTACTACGGTATGTGTCTAACTCCCTTGAATTGTATCATTTATTGATCTAAAAATTACACTTTAGGAGTAGGCTTGAAATAAAGTTTTCACTTGTCAAACCAATGCTTAAATATAATTATATATGTGGTAGTATGTTGTAAGTGGTGTACACATCAATGGGGAAGTCTTGAGTACCCAAACTTTGGTGTTAATAGATTCAACTTAGTGTGTACTCCATGTGTTTGATTGAATGCCCCAACGAGCCCATTGTAGAGTTCTTCACTTTTCAAGATCACAATTATGCACTTGGAGTTTGAGTTTCTTAAACTTGGTGATCTATTGATCTGTTGGAACTTATTTTTGGGTTGAAACTTGGTATTTCGTGCTGCTACAAATCTAGCCAAAAATGGTTTGAGATATCGCAAGCGCGGTTAAGAGTCCGCAATCACCATAACTGAAACCATTTCCCATCTTACACCAAAATTCTTACATGTCTATTTCTCACCCCAAATCTCATTATGACATCACCGCCACAATTTATCTGAGTAACCTAGCATGGCTTTGGTGTGAAAATGCTAATGATGATCTAGGTTATGTTGCTTGCAAGTACTTAGCCACAAAATGAAGAACTATGACCATATCCATTTCATGGCTCCAGAGTGTCACAGCCTTTCCTACAGTGACCTCCTACAGATAAATCTACTCCTAGAGTGGGGTATTTTCATGGATAAGGTGTCAGAGAAATTTCCAAAATTTTTTAATCGGATGGATACTATAGGGTGGATGTGTTTTTCCCCAGACCCCTACATTTCCAATGAGCACTGGGTAAGGGAGTTCTACACAAATCTTAGTATAGTTTCCCTCTTAAACCTAGTATTGAGGATTACAGAAAAAGAGGTACACTTTGGAGCAAAACAGATTAATGGATTATATGTGCTCCCAAATGCAGATATGACTGAGTTCTAAGCTGAGAGGTGTGAGCCAGGGACTTGGATAGCTAACATACTATGCCCTGGAAAAGAGGTTCCCTAGGCTACAACCAAGAGAGGGATCTATCTGAATAATTTCATAGTAGAGGCTAAGATTTTGTTGAATATCATCTACAATCATGTTTCTCTATGCACATATTTGACTGATGTCATAGATATGCGAGCTCGGATGGTAGTCTATATCTTATCTGGCATTGCTCTAAATGTGGGCCAGATTGTGATTTCAAAATAGGGATATTTTAAGAGTCAGGGTAGTACACTTCTTCTCTTTCCTTCTCTTATTATTGAGTTCTGTAGGAGGGCCAAAGTAGAGGAGTATCCAACAAACACCTAGGTGAAACCAAACACCCATATCTTCCTACTAAATTTCGAGGTAAAGGTGAACTTGGACAAAGAAAAAAAAGACAGATCGACTTGGCTAAGTCAATAGCCGAGGAGTCTTAATCATGCAAACCATCCACCACTGGGCTTCTGGAGAATATTAGTGTAGACATTAGGGTCATTAAAGAGCTAGTTACGAGATTAACTCAGGTGCTAAGAGAGCCCTCCACCAGGCGTCACTCTTATGTGTCTCATGCAGATTATGAGAAATATTACGAGGACCAGGAGTCGCAGATCACCACAGTTGATAGACTCAAGAGAGAATACTTAACATTAGTAGTATCTTATAGAGATCTTTGGGACTCCCATGAAAAGATGAAAAAGAGGAAGAAGAAATAAGACAAGTTCTTTAGTAAGATGTGGAAGGGGGTGAAGGGCCTGTGGAAGGTCTTAAAACCCCATGATAGACTACCTTTTGCTAGAGTAGATAGTGATGACAAGGTTTCTACTAAGTGGTCTGATACTGATGTCGGTGATAATGATTTAGAGTCTGCATGGGAAAGCAGTTCTTGATGCAGATTCAGAGAGCACCCTTTTTTCTTACCTTTTTGCTTAAGCAGTGAGGATACTGCTATTATTTTAGTTGGGGGTGCCAATCCCTGGATTTGTATTATTTATATGTTTTATAACTATTGTGATGACATTTTGGATGGTTTTTATTTTGTTTTTGAGTTGCATTATTTAGGCACTCTGATTGTGCCCACATTTCATCGATGAGTCATTTGGTTTGTTTTTAGATTTTCTATTTTAATTTATATTTATTTTAGTTGTGATGATATTGGATGAGCTTTTCCCAATGATAGATTGAGTGACGACATTCTTAAGGAAAAAGCATAGTGCTTGGGTTTTGAGCCATCGATGTAGGGGAAGTCTAAGTACCCGTGGTATCGAGGTCATAAATGCAAGGGTAATCGGAGTACCTATGACATTTTGAATTTGGATGTCACTTACACCTATGGAGAAGTCTGAGTATCCATGTAGTTTTCCTGTACAAAAGCCAAAATGTGAGACGAAGGTTTGGGTTGATGCCATGGGTAGCAAATTATACATGGTACAAATGCAAAACAAACACTCCCCTTCGTCCAAATTTTTTGAATAATCAAGGGTATGGTTGTGAGCGACCTTGTCCCAATACTTTTTCTCTTTTTGTGAAACCAAAAATTTTGGCTTGTGAAAATTGGTAGATACTCTATTTTTGTCTCTAGCGGGAGGGACAATTGTGCCTCTTTAGTGAATTTGCATGCCATGGTGCTGATCTTATTTGTCCAAATCTCATGTGCACCTTTACTATCTAGAACCTGCCCCATTAGTCTCTCAAGGTTAATTTTGATTGTATTGGTTGGATAGCTGATCTTAGATCATCTTTGTGACATTGGAAGTCCACTTTAGCTTAAAAAGCCTACCCTTGCATAGTTGTTATCCCTAGTCACCCAATTTGAGACTTAGATATTTCTTTGGCAAACACATTTCAATCCGTAAGCCTTTCAATTTTTATCCATCTTTTAAACTCTACCCTTCTTAAACTTAAAATTGCAACTTGAGGCTAAAAGCCTAAGTTTGGGGTGGTGATGATTGAAAGAGGTAAATTTGGCCCATAAAGTTTTAAGCGAGTGCCTATGGGCTTAAGAATTAAAACAAATGAAGAATCCAACAAAGGATAGAGAAGAACAAAAGGTGCAAGAAAAGTAAATGAAAAGAAAATGGGTGAACTAAGGAAATAAAAAGTAGGCACATGTGTAAAGATTAAAAACAAAATAAGTGATCCATGATCAAAAGTTAGAAAGAATAGTGTGATGTAGATATTCAAGGAGGGTATATCCATGTTGTTTCTAAAATATATCCTACCCTACCTCGAACCTATGTTAAAAGCTCAAAAAACCCTTCATGATTTCCAACAATTATTTTCATTCCAGTGGTGATTGAAAATAGGGGCAAGCCTATGGCATGGTATTTGTTAATATCAAGAGTTTTTTAGAGAGAAAGTGTTTTGCACTTAAATTCCTTGTTGCACATTTGATAAATTGGTGTATCGAATTTTATTTCTTGTGAGGAGTCAGGTAAACAAGTTGAGGTGGGTGCTTTTGTTATCTCCCAAAAAAATGAGGCAAAAGGAGTATGTTGTCATTGAGGTCAAAGTCCAGTCACTTCTAGTGTATTAGTGATTGTTGCATGGTTATTCTTTGAAGTCTTTTGCATCCTTGGATATTGCATTTTATGTTGAAGGGTGTCTAGAGAATATCTTTGCCCATGTTTGAAAAGTTACTTGTGGTAGTAAAAAGCTTGAAGTCATTGTGATCATTGGGCCATTAAATTTGGGCTTAAATGTGCATTGTCTCATGGTAAGAGGTAGTGTTGCTTGAGGAAAAGAAAAGTTTAAGTTGGAGGTGTCATGTTCACCGAAGTACAACTTTTCATCCTAAGACGGATGGTTAGGGAAAGAGGATCATTCAAACTTTATAGGATATGTTGAGGGCGTGTGTTATTTGACTTTAAGGGTAGTTGGGATGACCACTTACCTTTGATTGAGTTTGCCTATAATAATAGTTATCACTCCAGTATTCAGATGGCTCCTTTTGAGGCTCTCTATAGGAGGAGATTTATATCTCCAATTGGTTGGTTTGAAGTAGGTGAGGTTGCTTTGATAGGGACAGATTTAGTCTTTGAGGCGATAGAGAAAGTTTAGTTAATTTGAGAGTGGCTGAATACAACCCAAAGTCGTCAAAAATCTTATGCATGTATGAGGAGAAAGGATCTTGAGTTTGATGTTGGTGACTTGGTCTATTTGAAAATTTCTCCTATAAAAGAGATGAAGAGATTTGGAAAGAAGGGGAAGCTCAGTCCCGCTATGTTGGTCCATATTGAATTTTGAGCTATTTTGGGAAGAAAGCTTATAAGTTAGAGTTGCCTGCATATTTGGCATCAATGCATCTGGTGTTCTATGTTTCTATGTTAAAGAAATGCATTGGTGATCCAGCTTTCGTTATTCCTTTAGAAAGTATGGATGTTACGGATAGCCTTTTCTATGAAGAAGTTCCAGTAGAAATCCTTGATCATAAGATTCGTAGACTAAGGAATAAAGAAGTTTCTTTGGTTAAACTCCTATGGAGAAATCAGTCTGTTAAGGGAACCACTTGGGAGGCATAATTAGATATGCGAGCCAAGTATCCCTATCTTTTTCTTATGAATTTAGACTCAGCTTAAGGTAATGGTTTCTCTTATATCGACTCTCTCATTCTCTATCTTAGATATATAACTATCCTCATGTCATAGCATGTATTCATGAAACTCATCTCAGTCCATGTATCATGTTTCTGATTTAGTTACTTAATCATGATTCAGGGCATGAGTTTTTAGTGTACAATCTCAGTCTTCTCAATCTTTGTGCTTCAGCTTAAATAGTTTCATTTGAGGATGAATGATCCTCGGAGGGAAGATAATGTAACACCTTGTAGTTGTAATGCTCAAATAATACATTCAAATGACCTTTTGGACCCCCATTTCGATGGTAGACCATGTTTTGACGTTATGGGTTGAGTTAGGGGTGCTTTTAGGCCTTAAAAATAAGTGTGCACCACATGTTAGACCTTGTGCTAAGGGCATGATTCACATTACAATCATCAATATCCACTAGATGAGGTGTGCTTTTGGCATAGATGCACAACCTTAGGTGTTCTTTTGACGTGCGCCGTAGAACCTCAGGTGTACTCATGGCGTGGCTGCCCAGCAAAAGCGAAGTACCAAAAGTTGCTCTATTTTGACTTAAATTAAGGGTGTTGAAGTCTTTTTAAACCCCTAAACCGTCCTTAATCATTGTTAACCAAATTAAGGGGTTTTAAACATGTTATTTCCACTGCCTTAAACCCAAACATTTAGTACACAACTTAAAAATCTTTCCCCTCTTCCCAAGAACAAAATTCAAGCTTCTTATATCAAGAACTCGAGAATTTAAGTTCCGATTTCAAGATTCCTTCAAGAAGTTGCCCAATTGAGGTATGTGGGGTAGTCATCAATGGGTTACTTTCACCCATTGAGCCGAAGAACCCTCTTTTTGATTCGAGTATGAATTTTACTATAATTATGATCATCTTCCATACAAATTGTAAAAGTTATCCATGTTTTCTTGTTAGTTTTGATTTCAAGCCAAGCCTATGTTTTTATCTTGCTTGAATCATGCTCCTACGTGTTTGAAGTTTCAAATCCCTAAGTCATGTTCATATGGCATCATGTTAAATTCTTGGATTTTGCTTTAAACTGTATAAACATGTTATGAACAAAAGGTTATCTCATTCTCATGTTTACTTTCACGTAAATTATCAAGTTATTAAATGTCTCTTGTTTTGGGTCCTTGAATTATGACTTTAAATCATGGTTTTAAATATTTTATCGACTTTCTATAATCATTCAATGCTGGCGGGTTATGAACACCGATACCTATGTATTTACTTGTTAATTTAGACTCTTCAAATCACAATTTATGCAGATCATGATTTCATTACTATATTCAAGTTTATATTGAGCTTTGTTAGTACAGTACCATGTTATTTTTAACCATGTATAACACCAGTATCATGCAGGTGGGAGTAGGATTTAGCATCGTGAGGGAAGTACGGGTTTAGTGCATCCTACGTCCTAGAAACTATGTGCCCCCCATAGGATTTAGAGACTCTCCAAAGAGCATTTCCCTTGCCCAATATGGGCTCAGTTTAGTGATCACTCTAGTTCAGGTTCCACTCAGATGGAAAAGATAGAACAACCCTCCTCAACATAGGTCAAACATTGGACTCCATAGTAACACCCATGGTTTATGTCTGTTACATGATAACTCCCACAATTTAAGTTAGTATTTGAAGTCTATTTTAGTTTAGTTTTGCTAGACCAAATAGTCAGTTTTCAGCATTTATTTAGACAGTTATGCAAATTGCACCAGTTTTTAGATAATGTCAGTGAATACAATACTTGGTCTTGCATTTTTAGTTTTACATGTTCTTGCATCCATGTTCAGATTTTACATGTTCTTCAGTTAGTCCTTACCTCACATACCTGTACATTCAAAGTATTGATCTCATACTTTGGTTTGGCGCTATGTTTTCTTATAACTTAGGTTCGGACACATAGTTTCCCGATCACCCTTGACAGCTTAGCAGTTCCCCACAACAGTATTGGTGAGTCCTCATCCATCGAGAACGTCACATGATATTCTAGCCATTTCATTAGTTATTTATATTCAGTTCAGTAGGAGTAAGTAGGGGGTTTGTCCCATCAACTCCATATGTTTATAGGCTTTTAGACAGATAGTCTAGTTTCCAGTGTTTATCAGATACTTCAGACATGTTGTTCTATATATTTAGTATTCCAATTGATAGTAATTTATTGGATTATCTTCCACACATGTCTTTTTACTATTATTTTATTCAGTGCTCAAGCAAGTACCATACCATGGGTTAGCTTGGGGTCACTTATGGCCTTAAGCACAGTGTCGCAATTAGGGGGTAGCCTCGGGTCGTAACATTACTGGGGTGGTGGCTGCTCTTCAATTTCAATTGGACCTAGTGTTCACCATTTGTGGACAAAAAATTAAGCAAATTAGATACCAATTGGAATAAAGTTATAGCACGAAACAAACAAGAATGATAATTTTGCTCAAGTCCTATAGTCGCTCGAAGAAAAGTACAGCTGTCTCTATACCATTTCATGAGACTCCACTAGACCAATTTTGATACTATGAGATAGACAAACCTAGAACTCAAATGCCAACTTTGTCACAACTTAAACTCAATAGGAGTGACACCCACACTAACCCTCTGGTGGAAGAACCAACCAGCCCCAATAATTAACCATTACTTAGCAAAAAAGTAGGCAACTAATCAATTCAATTAATCTTAGAATTAAAATTCAAAAGAAAACAAAAAATAAGTATAATAATATGTGTAATATTGTACTTAATGAAAAAATCCTCCCTAGAATCTGAAAGTAATCTGGACCAAAACACTAAGATCATCAAAGAAAAGGGATGCAACCCTAGATACTAAAACTGTATCATAGTTCAGATACAAAGTACCTAAATTATAAACTGATGAATCCATGGTAGTCAAAAAATTGTAGCTCATACTTTTATTGAATTATCCAATGAAGATTACAACTGAGGTATTGAAAGAGCTACTGGAGTATACTCTACATTCAACAAAACTAAGAGGAAGTATAGTATCAACATACAAGAAAACAATAGTGTACTTGTAGGGTCATCTGGCCAATCCAAGATGAGATATATAAAAACTTAACCATAATGTAGTACAACAAGTTAACACATTCTCACTACTACACAACACTCATCAGTTAATAACACTTAGCAAACACTAGAAGACATAACAACAAATCACAGATAGTCAACGAGGACAACAAGTCAAGAGAGTCAACAAAGATAACCATTCACATCAATTAGGTCAACCACAAGACTTAAGTCAACAATACATACAATCCACGGTTCACTCATGGAACTGTCAACCTCACTTGCACCTTGTACACATATACTAAGGGTCTTAGGATCACCCACCAGCCATGACCTGAAAGGGACAAACTTTGTTCATGTACCATAACCCAGACACAAGTTCCTGTCAACCTTATTTAACAAAATCCCATGAATATGTACAAATATCGGTACATCTCATAAATAAACTATATCATATAACAACAATAATAAAACAATGACAATGACCAATATTTCTAGTGACCACAAGATATACATATAAATTCATTAAAATGTGATCAAACTTATATAATCCAACAAAGCCTTTTTTTAACACTTTTTACATTTCCTAACCACATGCATCAACAAGAAATACTAAGGAATAGTTAATATGTTCACATACATAAAATATTAAACTACTTAACCATCACATTTCTCAATCCAAGTTTGCACCATTCAACTGAGCTTGAGCTTTTCTTTTTTGTTCAGAGTCCACTTGAATTTATGAATAAACTACACAATCCATGCAAATGACCTATAATGTTAAGGATTAAACCAAATCTCAACCCCTAAGGTAAAGTTCATGGCCATTCCTCCCCCATTATAGGGCTTTTCTAGCATAATTAGTCTAAAATCTACCAATTCATGGTTAATTAGCAACATGCAAGAGTAAATTATGAATAATTAACAAAAATACAAAGATTTTCCACCTAATGTATCTCCTTGTACAAGAAAATAAGCTATTACAAGCCAAAACCACCCCAAGAACACTTAAACTAGCGATTCTAAGGTTAATTAACTCAAATACAAATTAATGAGGAGTGATTACTTACCTTAATGATGAAATACGATAAAAATTGGTTGGAATCACACAAAATTACCTCTTCTTTGTCCCAAAATATATATTTGGAGTAATGATCATTTTTGTAAAATTTCTAGTCTAATCAACGATTTACGTTGCTAAAGTGACATTCGTTGCTACAGTGATATTTGACGTTGCTATAGTTGGAATTATTTTTATTTTGAGAATATTACTATAGGGACATGCACGTCACTATAGATACATAGGAGAGGCAAAATGTTAGGATTCTACTAGATTTCTCTTTTTCACAATACACCTTCAACCCGTGACATTCTTGACTAACCCTTCATGACAAGATCAATTTTTGGAGTTCTTCTACTTACTCATATTTAGTTTTGAAAGTGGTACGACTTTTCTGTTATCGTAACTAATATAAAATCAAGTCTAATCCTGCCATATTTACCCAATCCATTCTTAGATTGTGCTAAACCATACCTCACTCATATTTTGTCTGAGACTAGCCAAACTTGAAATTTTATATTTCAAATTCAGCGAAAATCTTAACCTAGATTTTTAAATGAGGAACTTACTTGTAATGCTGCAAAGGTTGTTAAAATATTTTACTACGTATAAGTGTAAATTTAAACAAGTCTTCATAAATGCCTTAACTATAATAAATGTATAAACTAGAAGAAAGCTATAATCAACTCTACATACTTTGAATGATAGGAAAGCTCACTAATCCACTGCATATTAGGTGTTATCAAATGTCTAGCATCAAATATTAGACTTGAGTACCTAAAGCTATATATAAAAAAATATTATGTAAAATACAGTCAATATAATGGAATATGTTGGTACACAAGGTATATATACATACATATCATAAATCTAGAAAGTTGATCATGAAAATATATAGAGTAGCTTAAAATAATAATTATGATTTGAGATATAAGTCAAGGAAAAATAAGTTAAAATGTCTCAAAAACTGAAAACCCAAGGAAAGTCATGATAGCTAAAATCTATATAAAAAGTGTTTCATAAGTACATGGATTTTCTTACAACTGATAAACACCGTGTGATCTTATTATACCTAGTGTCTTACACCCACACTAGAAGATTTTTCCCAACCTTCCATAGTATAGGACCTTGAACAAGCAGATGTTAAACTGAGCTTCTTAGGCTAAATCCTATGGTGGCAACATAGGTATGGGGTATATGTTATATTAAACCATACCTTCTCAGTGCTAAATAATTCTCCTAAAACTATATATGCTCATATCATATCATGTAACATATATAAAATCATAGTTTGAGTTTTTACTTAATATATGTGCAAGATTGTACTACTGTGAACCTATGCTCAATTTCTGTATCATAAATCATGTGCTAAAATTTAAATCTAAAATACATATTTACATCTAAAACATATATATTTTTAACATAGGGTTCATAGTTTCATAAATCATTCTTAGATACCATGAAATTTAAATCATAAATCAGAAATTTACAAAATATTCATAAGCTCATTTAAATTCTTTCATAGAATCTAGAAATAACACATAAAGGAATTATCTTTAATGATTTTCACATGGAAACCCTATCACTGATAATGATTCCAGATAACTTAAAAATACTTGGATATGAATATGAAAGGATGTAATACCCTGCAAAGTTCTCTTCTAGTCTGAGCCTTAGAGCGTATCCCGCAAAGCGAAAAATCTGAGTCTAAAAATTTCAGAAGTATCTTCCCAAGTATGAAATACTTTGAATCGTGTGTAATTTCACTAATTTCTAATTTTAGTCATGTATATCATTGAACAAGCTTTCCATCGATACCAATTTCATCCAAATCCAACATCGGACGAAGAAGTTATGGCCGTTGTACTGAGCGTTGTCGGATTCGCAGGTTTGACGGTCGATCTGACGGACCGCCAAGTCCTTGGTGGACCTTCAAGTTTCCCGTCAGACCAAGGCAGTGGCTTCCTCTTTATATTATCATGTGATGGCCAAAGTGGTCGACCGTCACAAAGTTGATGGATCGTCAAGGGGAAAGTCAGATCAAGGCAGAATGTCCCATTCCTGGACCCTGAGTGACAGACGATCTGGTGGACCGTCAGATTTTTGATGGACCATCACTTTGACCGTTACTCTAAGGCAGAACATCATATTTTTGGCACTTGAGTAACGGACGACTTGGTGGAATGTCAGTCCCTCTGACGGACATCAGGTCAACCGTCACAGACCCCCAATTAGAATTTTCTAGACAAATTTTAAAGGGGCATTTTGGTCTTTTCCACATCCTCCCCCAGTTCTATAAATACCGAGCCTAGGGCCTTCAACTTCATTTTTCTTCTCTGTTCCACCCAAAAATTAGGGTTTCCAAAAATCAAAATACTCTCTTTTCCTTTCATAAAAATTTAAAAGGGATCAAGAAGGATCTAGAGAAATCAAGAACTCCTTTTAAAAGCCTTCAAGAAAAGAAATTCCCAGGTATGTAGATGTTGATTCTTGGGTCCCTTTCATCCAAGAATCTCAATTACCCCTTTTTAAACTTAAGGATTTTATGTTTTGTGATATTCCATGATTTGTATGAGTTGAAGCTGATGTTACTTGTGTTGTTGAGTTTGGATTCATGATTGTTTGCAAGATTTATGGTCTTTTACCCTAGTATGTGGAATTTATTTGATGTTGTGATGAGCCCTTTTGAAGTTGGTGTCTATGTGAGGTGTTCATGACATTAGGGTGTAGAGATGGTTGAATAAGCGGAGTATGCACCCCATAGGTTGGATGAAAGGATGAGGTGAAGCATAGAGGGGCATTGTAGTATGTTAAAGGGGAAACCCAAATTTGTAGGCTAGTCCATGCACACCTAGTGTTTGATAGAATGCCTTAGTGAGCGGAATGAGCCATAATAATAATATGGAAACCCCGAGTAGGTGTAGAACTATACATGTCTAGTGGTTGTCAAAAGACCTTAGTGAGTAAGTTGAGATGAAATAGTGGTAAATCTCCCAAGTGAGTGCTCTTTGATTTATTTTAAGTTTTGATACATACTAAGTGGTTAGAAAGAGAGTAATGACATGATAGTATGAAGTTTTCCCAAAATCTCATGATATCTAGATATATGTCAAGATCGATATAGGTGTGAAGTACTTGATGCAAGACTTCATTAAATGGGATATAATTTAATAGCATGTCTTCCTTAAGGTAGTTTGTGATGATGAATTGATATTGATGACCTCCTGAATGTTCGAAGTGATCCTTTGGTAATTATGATGGTGAATAGAGGTTTATATTTCCTAAATGATAGGTGCGATGCCGTAAGGTTTGTGAGGGGGAAAGTATTTTATGATTCTGAAATGCTTAGAGTGACCCCTTGGTAGTTGTGATGATGAGTAGACATTTGCAAATCCTTGGAGGCTTGAGGTGATGTTCTAATGATTGTGAAATTGAATATATTGCATGATTTCTGAGTTTCTTGTGAATATGCCTGAATGATGGTAATGATGCATGAATGCTTATGATGCTTGAATGAATGATGATGCTTTACTTCTATGTTATTGAGTCCTAGGGGTATTTATACCCAAAAATAAAGCTGTTGTCTAGAGCCCGTGTTAGTTTCTCGATAATTCCAACCGAGTCATGATTTTCAGAACTCAGTGAACTATAGAACTCTGTATCCTCAAACAATTACGAAGCTTAATAAAGCTCAGTAATCTCAGTTATCTCTGTAATCTCTGTATCGCTAGTAATCTAGCCTCAGACCTGTACTCAGCCCAGTCCTAATAGAACTCAAGTGATTCAATTCTAATCTCAGAAATGATTCAAATAATATAATCAAGCTATTTATCGTCAGTCAGATATCGCGATTCGATATTGATTCTGTCAGATACGAAACCAAGTGATCTCAGCGTATTTCAGCCAGATCATTTGAGAAACATGATCATGTAAACAGATTCAGATGTATTGTGTTTATTCTAAGAATTTAGTGAGAGTCTTTCATTTGGGAGTAAAAACTAGCACCGAGCAAGGGAAGGGGTGGCGATTCCTCCCGTTAGAGAGAGAGGCTGGAGTCGTTAGTAGCAATCCCTAAAATCCAAAATTGTGTAGCCAGCACAGGATACAGGAGTCCCTGTCAGTAAAGGTTGTCACCATCAGAGAGGTTGACTATTATATTGCCTCAGGTCGACTTTCTATAAGGGTCATCCCATCAGAGAGGCTTGACCCGAGAGTGAGTATTTACCTGTGGCACAGTATTGATGCCCTTCCAGCTGTGGTTACAGTTGGACCCTACCTGTGGTAGGTTAGGGCATGTCGTTTAAGTAACTACTTTCCACAGTTGTAGTTTCAGTATCAATCTTTAGAAGTCAAGATCGTGTGGTACAGTCATCTATCTTAGTGAGGAACTCAGATAGTTCCATTGATTCATGGACCATCCCGTCAGATAGGCTTGGCCTCATATACAGATGCTTACTATCATATTTAAAGATCTCTCATCAGAGATGCTTGATTTCAATCTCCGATCATGTTGAATATTCTTATTATCATATTTAAAGATCTCCCATCAGATAGGATTGGTCTCCTTCTCAAAATTTGTTGAGTATTCTTGTTGTAGGATTTAGATATAATCCTATTTTCTTATCATTGATAAAGCTTCAGAAGTTATCTGTTAGAAAAGTTGAATCTCTAATTCTGTCGGTTGAAAGCGGTAAGCTCAGAACTCAGTCTTTGATATAAGTATACTCAGATCCTTAGTTATTAGTACCAGATGAGTCATTGGTTCAATATCTCAGTGATGGTAGTGAGTTTAGCTTGCAATAAAGCGGTACCCAAGGTCAATTCTCAAGAGTTGTGATGATTATGAGTATGATTCATGCATTCTTGTATTTGTGCTTGTATTCGTGCGGTATTCTCATGATCATTTAGGTTATACACATTTTGCATGTATGGGCCCTTGCATTTTTCCTTATCCCATCTACATACTCGGTATATTTTGTTCTGACGCATTTGCACTATGGTGTCTCATTTGACACCATAGTTTTAGAGGCACAGGACCCAGAGTATCATCAGAAGATCAGTCCTAGTCAATAGCAGTAGCAATGAGTCCTCTTCTTTCAAGGATGAGTTTCAGTTTTCTATTATTGTAATCAAAATTTTATTTACTTTCAGTTGTCGGAGTTAGTTGGGGACCTGTCCCATCAACTCCAAAGTTCAGTCAGAGTAGAGGCTTTTCAAATGGATGTATTGTATAGTATTCAGTTTTATATTTTGAGAATTTATAGATGTGTTGAACCTTATGGCCAGTTTCTACATTTATTCCAGATATTATGCAGTGTATGGGTACATATATCAGTAAAGGGTTAGCTTGTGGTC
The DNA here is from genome assembly GCF_002878395.1 of Capsicum annuum. NCBI lineage: Eukaryota > Viridiplantae > Streptophyta > Magnoliopsida > Solanales > Solanaceae > Capsicum > Capsicum annuum. Next base: position 103,377 of record NW_025892514.1, read on the forward strand.
CTTCGGGGTTACAAGCACCGTGTGACATCTCGTGATGGAATCTTGGGGCGTTACAAAGGAAATCATCATTGAATTTGTCTTACATGTTGAAGGCACTAATTTTGAAAAAAAAAAGATTGACTTGACTAAAAAAACCTTTGATTACTTAAAAAACTTTCTTTTGACTTGATTGGAGAAAATAAATAGAGAATCGACTTAATAATCTAAGATTTATATCTTTTAAATATTGAAATATCATGGTATAGCATACTAGCATAAGGAAAGGTGAAAACACCCATTTTAAAAAATTTCTAAAAGTTTCAAGATAAAATATTGCATTTATTAACATACTTCTTATACCTTCATGTACTTACAAAATGAGCAAACAAGATTAGTAATAGAAGGTTCTCGCCATCACTAATAATTTCACTCTTTTGTTCTTGGGCAGCTGTAACACCCCACACTTTTGGGCTAGACTTTGAAGTATTGTTCTTATGAGTGTAAACTCCAATCCCATGAATTTTTTTTGAATATATGTGTCATGATATTTATCCTAGTGTGTGAAGTGCTCTAGAAGTGAAAAATATTAATAGGAATCACTTAGAGTGAAGTTGAGCTAAAAGCCTTTGATTTATCCAAGTTTGGTATTTGATTATACAAGGGTCTAATTTGAAAGTATATAACTTTTGATATATGTAGAATTTTATAGCTCAAGACCCACCAAATTTTAAATAATTGAGTCAGCTTTCCAACGATACTAATTTCTCCTTAATACGATACCTGAGCAAGAAGTTATAGCTATTTTTGTGAAAGGCAGTGAGGGCGCGCAATAAGCCCGCGCCGCCCGAGATAGAGGGGGAACCGCGGGATCTACTCTCACGGACTAAAGGGGGCGCGTCTAATCCATTCCCTTAGGGGTCAAGCGGCACTTTGGTCCTTTCCCCTCAACCCGAAACATCCAAGGGACAATTTATAGCATCTAAAAGGGAATTATTTACCCATCTTCCTCAAAAACCCCTCACATAAAAACCCTCCCTTTTCCCCCTGAACAGAACTCAAGGCTTTCTCTCAAGAACATAAAGAATTCAAGCTTTAGTTTGAAGATTTCTTTAAGAAATATAAGATTTCAAACTTCCAAGTTCAATAATTCTTTAAGAAATATCAAGAATAGAGTTTCTTTCACAAGTTCATCATTAAAGTTCCAAGATTCAAGATTTCTTCGCAATTCAAGAAAATTAAGGTATGTAGGGTTATGAACAAGGGTATCCTTTCACCCTTGTGCCTAAATTGCATGAATTTAAGATTTTATTTAATTATTTTAAAGTAGTGTTCATACCCAAGTTTCTATATTCTTGAAGCATGTGATTATCATGAGATTTAAAGCTTTAAGTTTATCGAAAGTTCCCATGTTTATGTTTTAACTTATGAGATTTCTATTATGCATGAGATTGCACTATCTTGACATGATATTGTTGAAGTATTTCAAGATGGTTATTGAGCATGAAGTTTTGTTATGAATTGACTTGATTATAAAGCATGGGTTTTAAGCCGTAAGTTTAAGTATTGAGATTTCAAGAAGATCATGCTCTTAAGTTTTATTTGATAAGTTCATACCAAGAATGAGTTTGAGTTTTCAAAAAGACTATGGTATTAAGTTTCTTTGATGGTTTTATACCAAGATTTAAAGAAAGATGGATCTTTTGATCCTCAGCTAAGAGATGGAATCCACATTTATTCATTTTGATTACATTTTAAAGCATAGAGAAGCATGAATGATTTTAATTATAAATCCTTATGCTATTTTAACATAGATCTCCTAAAGAGTGAGCATATAAGTAATATAGGAGTCATATTTAGCACCAAGTTAGGTATGAGGCCCAGGTCACATGCCCCAGAACTATGTACCACCATATGTTTTAATGCCCTTACTGGGTTTAGTATAGTGATCACTCTAGTTTAGGTTCTATTCTGATGGAAAGCGTAGAACACCTCTACCAATGTGGGTGCGAGATGTTGGACTCCATGATAGCTCACATAATTTATGTCAGTTAGAAGAACCTCCCAAAAGAAATAGTAAAAGTAAAGCTTTTAGAAACTAAGTGTGTGGCTCACAAAGTTTATTTATTATGATTTATTATTCACGTTTCTATGATTTTCAACTTTCAATTTTATTCAAGCTCAAGGTGAGTCACTTACACTTAGCATGCATTATTTGAAAGTATATCAATATATTAAGTTATTATTTTACTTATGCATTTACCCCCACATATTTAGTACATTCCAGAAGTACTGATCCACATATATGTCTATGTGTTACATTGTCTCATAATATAGATACAAATTGTACCACGTACATCATAATCAGATAATTTGCAGCTTCCAGTCAATAGGTGATGAGTCCTTTTGATTTGAGGTCTCGAATAAATCTTAGTTCGAGTAGCATCTTGTTTTCTTTATTTGATCGTATTCATTCGGGATAGCTGAGGGTCATGCCCTGGCTACCTATAGTCAATATTAGTAGAGGCTTCATAGACAGTTAGTATAGTTGATGTAATTAATTTCAGTTTTATTTTGTATAACCAGAGTTGTAATCGTTTTATATAATTTTGTATTGAACCTACTTAGTACAGACAACTCTTTCACTTATTTCTTTCAGATTAATATATCTTATTTAGTTGCTCACGAGTTATGCTAGTATAAGGGTTAGCTTAGGATCACTTGTGGTCTTAAGCACTGTGTGACCTCTAGGGGTAGTCTCGGGGCGTTACAGTAGCACCACTCAAATGTACTCATGCACTTTGTCCTTTTATCATTTAAGGATCCTGCAAAAGTTTCTATTCAATTCGATCAATTTCTTGTCAACAATCATAAACCAACCTTAAGGGCAAAATGATTTTTTTTGGTTGAAGAATAAATGGCTCACTAAAATCTAATTAACTTAAATCAAGAAAATTAACAACAAAAATAAAACTAGAAAAATACGATAAAGAAATTAGCATGAAGAAAAGAAACCGAACTCAAAGAACTTGATAATATTTAATAGGGTAATCTACTAACTAAAATCAATTTATGAATCTTAAACAAGGTGGATTTAAAGAAAAAAAATAAAATTTACCAAGATTTGAAATAAGAAAATCATTTAGGAAGAAAATGGGATGAATTACATGCTGAAAAAACTCCAAAATTGGAGAAAAAATTGAAAATAGCCTTAAAAAGGCTTGGCTTAGGCACTGGATTCGGTTGTGAGGACATTGGAGTTGGTGACTGAGGTGGCTTGGGTAGAAGCCGAGTTTGGGGCTAGAGTAGATACTGAAGGATGGCTTGGAGCAGGCGCTGCTTAGGATGATGAGGAAGCTGATGAGATTTTTGCTTACGATGCAGAAGCCATTTCTGTAGAAGCTCAAATGCACTGGAGTTGGCACGAGAGATACATTTTAATGTTTTTGCGGGCCCTTTCCAACTGGCAGCTTCTGATTGGCCATGAATAATCTTTCTGGAAATTTCTTTTTTAAAAAAACTCACTCTTTTATTTTACTTCTTTAGCCCTATAATATTCAATTTTGCGACCGCAAACAACTTTTAACAAATTTTCTTCTTGGGGCAGATTAAATATACTCTTTTAAGTTCTTCCTCAATAACACAAAGAACATTTTAAAATTTCAGCACCCCTCAAATCAACTCAAAATTGGCTCATAATTTAGTATTGGCTCTCGTTTGACCTAGAGAATAAACCCAACTCATTTTTAATATCTAATTCACTTCAATGAAAATACCCATTTCCAAATTTTTTAAAGCTTTAAACCTTCAAAATCCTTTCATGGAAACTTCTTCCTTACAACTCCAGATGACTTGAAATTTTAAATTTAAAGTTAAAAAATACTAGAGAACTAGAATCTACTGTCAAAACAATAAACAAATACAAAATCTTTCTGAATTTTTATTTTTTTAAATTTTTTTTCGTAGTGACAAATCACAAGATAGATTTATGAACATAAATCTAAACTCGTCTGATACCAATTGATGAAATAAAAATGCACCCTTACTCTTAGAGAAAAAAGAAGAAGATAAAGGATAGAAGAAGTGACACAAACAAGGAACTAATTGACAACAATAGGTCTACTAAAGCTAAAATTTCCAATTAAAAATCCAAACAAGCACCAAATCTAAAATAAAGTAAGACACAAGAAAAATAAACTAAAGCATCTAATGAGTATGTTAAACCTTAAGATAAAAAGTCTATTAAACCCTAAGATGTCAATCAATTAATCCAAATCAAGAACTTATACTATATAGATAATCCTCGAGAGAAATAATTTCCTCGGATAAGCAATTTTATCAATATTATTTAGCAATCAAGGATATAGTCTAACTCTCACAAGAGTTTCTCACATTAATATTAAAAGTAATCTACCTAATAAAGTGAAAAAATGTAGTATTTATATTAAACTTGCTAAGAATGAAGACTAAGTATAATTATTACAAAAATACCCTTAATGAATTAAGGGCATTCTTAGTCTTCTTAAGCATGAGAGGCTTGTATTTTAAAATTAGCATATTTGCATACATAGTTCCTTTTCTCCCAAACCCTGTACTTCCATTTTAGTACGTTCCTATGATTTAAGACTTTTGTTGAAACCTCTCTCAAGATTTCAAAATATTGACTTTATACTAAGCTTTTCAACTCCTTTACTTGGCGTGGCATGCATGCATCACTTGTGGTCAGGGAGGACCTTTAGAAAGTCTACCTATACAATAAAATAAATATCAAAACTAAAGCGGAAATTTAAAATTAATAATGGCCTAAATATAAAAGAGATAATCTTTGTTGGGACATAAAGCAAATGAAGGACTATCAACTACTACATAATTATTGTCTAGTGAAGCCTCGACTTAAACATAAGAGTAAACCTAGATAAGGCATGATAAATACCTTTATTATAATAAATTCTAAACTAGAAGGAAAAACTATAATCAACTCTATGTTTCTTGGATTTTAGAAGAGCTCACTAGTCCGTTGAATGTCAGGTGCTGCCAAATGCTTAACATATGACCTTAGGCTCGAGAACATGAATTTACACTATAAAAAAATAGTGTAAAATGCATTCAATACAACAAAATATATTGGTATGCTAAGTATACATATATACATATCATAAATCTGAAAAGCTATCAGGAAAATACCTAAAGAGTTGGTTAAAATAATAGATTTGAGTGATTCATGGAAAAATAATTTAAGATATTTCAAACAATTGAAAACTTGAGAAAGTCATGATATCTAAAACTATGTAAAAAGTGTTTCATGAGTATATAAATAATAATATCATATGCTTTATATATGTCGAAAGTTTCTTATAACTGATAAACACCGTGTTAGCTCATGATACTCAACATCCTACACCCACACTGGAAGAGTTATCCCAAACTTTGAAAGTATAAGACCATGGAAATGTCAATTTAAAACTAAGCCTCTTGGGCTTAATCCTACAGTGGCAACATAGTTATGGGACATGTGTTATCTGAAAAAATACCCTCTCAATAATAAATAATGCTTCTAAAACTATACATGCTCATATCATATCATGTAATATAGCTGAAATTATAGTTTGAATCTTTGCTCAACATGTTTGTAAAATTGTACTATGTGAGACTATGCTCAATTTTTGTGTCATAAATCAAACACTAAAATTTAAATCTAAAACATATATCTTTTCAATGAAGGGATCATAGTTTCGTAATCATTCTTCAAGACCAAGAATTTTAAATCATAAATCAAGAATACACATTATATTCATAAAATCTTAAAAATTCTTTTATAGAAATCGGGAATAACACATAAAAGAATAATATTCAATGTTTTGGGCATGAAAATTCTAGCTTTGAACATATTCAAGATAACTTCCAAATACTTAGATTAGAGAATGAAAGAAATCTATCACTGAATACTTGTGTACCTACTGATGACAGTAATTTTCATAAGATAAGACTTAACTTAATTGGAATAGAAATGCATTGATTGCTTAAAGAACTTTCTATTAATTTGATTAGAGAGAATAAAAAGAAAATTGACTTAAGGATATAATAGCTATATCTCTTAGAGTTTGGAATATTGTAGAATAAGATACTAGGGTAAGGAAAACAAAACAATAGCCTTTTTAAAATATTGTTGAAAATTTCTGGATATACATCCACGGGTGACTCTATGTATCATGGTTCCTATCAATGAGCCATTGTCTAAGACAAAAATATCTAAAATGATTTTACAAAGATTCTTGAATGAGGTCCATGACTATCTTAAGAGTTCATGGGCTGACCTCCACAAAGCATTCTACTATTCATGGTATCCTAGAGTAATATTACAATATCTCAAAATTTGATCCACGGTCGGGTGGTAGACCATGATTAGGTTTTAAGGCTTATAAACCCTTCCATAAAATTCTAAAGAAATTTGCTAACTTGAAGGACTGATACTATGTCTGATCTCACATATTATAGATTGATATCACAGATTATGGGTTCATTTATGATGAACTAGAACACTTAATGTAATGACCCTCTAGGATATTTTCTATATTTTTTCTATAGAGATTTCCTATAGCTAGCCCAAGCTATTTATGAATTGTTGGAAATGATAGTTTGGTTATCAAAAAATTTTTTTGGTTTTTAGAGTCAATTCCCTGTTTTAAAGCCTTCGTTGGTTCAAATTGACTACTGAGAAAAACTTTAGTTAAATGACCTAATATGCAAATTCTGACAGTTCCACAGCTCTAAAACATTGATTTTGGGTTAGGTGGACCCCTGGTTTGGGTCCCAAGACTCCCAGACTTATTTTGGGCTATTCGCTAAAGTTAAGAAAATAGCAAATGAGTGTCGGACCCATTTTTCATTTAAACATCCTCATATGAAAATTTCAAATATGCCATTGAGTTCAAAACATCAAATTTGATATAATAGCATATTTTTTTTACACATACAAGATTTCAAATAAATCCTGAAGGGTTGGAGGAGACTCGAAAAATTTCCAAGTCTCCAACTAGTGCCAATATCTATTGTGAACACTAAAATGGCCATTTGTGCACTTTAGCGAAGGGCACATTAGTGGTCCATTAGGTGCTTTAAAAGCCCTAACTCAGCTAACAGGTACTGCTTTAGCGGAACTTGAGCACTTTAGCGGCTAACGCCAAAGTGGCCTATAGTCCATGTTAGTGGCCTGGCTTGTGGGGATAGGTACCACTTTAGAGGCACCCACACTCTTTAGTGGTGACTGCTAAAGTGGACTATCTTCAGTGGCATCGTATGCCTAGGAAGGGTATAAATACCCCACTTAGCCTAATTTTCACCATTCGTCTCCCATTCTCATTAGAGTAAAATTCTAAATAGTGTGAAAAAGTTGGGAGAGACATTTTTAGGTAATTCTAGAGCTTGGGTAAAGTTTATTTATGCAATTTTTCATTAAATTTGTGGTAAGGTTTCGTTACTTTCATGATTTAATTCTCCATTTTTGATTAAAATCTATAGAAGCTTGGTAACTTGATTTTAGCACCGTTATAGCTCAAAATTCACCGATTTTTGAAGGTAAATATTCTTGACTAAAAAGGACTTTGTGTTAGTTTCAAAAGTATAATTCCATAAATGGGACACACATAATATTTTTATATAATTTTGTACCTAAGTATAATAGTGAAATATGGGTATTATTGTACTCATTTTGATGAGTAGATTATGATTTTAATAGCGTGGCACCTTGTGAAAGCTTTTCGAAAAGGGAAATAAGTGATTTTACAGATTCTTCAGGATTTTTTTGGCGTCTAGGTAGGCTAGGTTTACCTTCTTTATATATTAAGCTATATCATAGTATGATTATTTTATTATACTAGATATGGGCTGGGATTTAGGTATTGGAAGTATGAGTGAGAATATTTTAGTAGTTGAAACATTTAGGCTATCTTGGAACCATAAATTTGGAGTAATTAGCTTATTCATTCATGTATTGGGTAAATTGGGCTTCATGGGTCATGTTTAGAATAGAAATAACTTAGTTACTCAAGCTAGGTAGAATTGCCTTAGTCATTCATGTTTAGGCTAAAATCGGTCTTTAATGCTTAAGTTAAGGGAAATTGCCTTAGTTTCTATTATTTTGGTAGAGATTGACTTAGTTGTTAGTGTTTGGGGAGGATTACTATCTTAGATCTATTTATGGCTTATTAAAAATCTATAAATAAACTTAGATACCATAGCCTAGTTTGGGGTAGAAGTTTCCTAAAATGGATTTTGAGGATTAGAAGTGGGCCACTCCGGCCCACCTTAGGCCAAGATTTGTGGTAGCTTTGTATACATATTCATGTATTGTATACTCATGAATGTTTGGTTTAGGATTTGAGGATATTAAATATATTTACTGAGGTTATGGTTGGATATTCAAGGATTTTTGCTAATTCGAGGTATCGATTAATGATATGGCTTTGATGTGCTATGGATTTATAGCACTTTTGATGCTTAAAACTTTTATATACAAGTTTTTAGGTTGTTTTGTTAGATATGATATGTTTTGGGTAAGTTTTGTAGGAAATTTTGTTTTGGATGCTAACCTAAAGAAAAATAAGAAATTTGAAGTTTTTGGATACTTACTATGGCATTTTTTAGGCATACGTGTCACTTATCAGGCGTATATGACCAAATTATGTCGAAAAACTGGATGTCCAGAGGCTAAGCTACAATAGATAAACAAACTCTACCACTTACCAAGACTATAAACGTTCCATATGTTCCACAGATGGTCCATATATATAACACACTCAAAATTTTACGTATTTTATTTTTGGCCTTACTGTGCTTGAAATATCTATTTTTGACTCAAATTAAGTTCGGGGATGTTAAAAGGGTAACTCGCAAGAGTTTCAGAAATTTTGGACGGGGTTTGAGGTGGTTTTGGGGCTGTAGGCCTCTATGATTTCCTTGTGTCACAGAGGCTAGTCTCTCTGATAGCCTCGGTGTTATAAAGGCAGGGTCTCTGTGATAAAATCTGCGGCATGGAGGATAGCCTCCGCGATGAGGTCCATGCCACAGACCTATAGTAATTTTTGGGTTGTCTTGTTCTTTTTACGTGGGATAAGGGGTAAAGGGGTCCTTTCACCTATAATCAATTTTTAATCACTAAAAGGACCTATTTCTATTAGTTTTCAATATACAAAGGTCACTCTTATTACTCTTAAACATTCTCTCTCAAATTCTCCTTTTCAAGTCAAGACTAGGGTTCAAGGAGGTGATTATCTAGGGTCCTAAGGGTGCAGTTTTCTTCAAATTTCTTGGCAATCAAGGCATGTATCTCTTTCCCTATAATTATACTTTTCATAAGGGAATGAATTAATTATAAATCCATAGTTTTGATGGATTTTGGCATAGTTAAGGTCTATTAACATGATTGGGCATTAAATTGATTTCTCCATGGTTTATTATTCAATATTCATGTTTCTTTATTGATTTTGAACATTTTGGGATGCATTGGGAATAGTGAATAAACTTAGGGTTCATGTTTGACTCGTTCACTTGAACTAATGCATTGGTATAAAAGGCTAATGAAACATGGTTTGATTTTATTGAACTTGGGGCATATGGATTCCCCGTTTAAATGTTAATTGATTTAATGGGTTTGAGTCACAATTAATTTAATGGGTTAGAGTCCAAATAGCTAAGAATTCATATGGTATAGTAATAAAATTGCAAGTGATGTTGGTATCACGATACCGATAGGATGTATTAATGCATAATTGGTTCCATTAATTGAAATGTATGTTAAATGTTTTAATTAGGCTTAAAGAGGGTTTTATATCTAATTGTGGAAAGTGGAGGTCCCAGGTGGAGGGGTTGATATGGCTTGAGGATTTGAGTCCCCTTGCTAAGATCAGGTGGTTTGAGTTTACCTTATTATATGATTGGGAGGTTCGAGTCCGCCATCTTATATTACATGATCGGGTGCTTAAGACACCTTAGTATATGATTGGGAGGTTTGAGTCCCCGTACATATATATGAGATTATTCTCTGATTTGTGCAGCTGCACACACTGGGGCTCGACCAGGGGGTTAGCTCTGGGACCCATATGTCAAGTTACAGAGTCCAGGTTATTATTTCTAAACATTTATGTTAAGCCTTGTTCCCTACCCCGACATGCGATATATATATATATGTATGTATATATATATGTGTATGTGTATATATATATATGTGTGTGTGTATTTGTATTTGATGGTGTGCATGAGTTTTGACTAGTTTTGATTTATTATACATGGCATTATTTTTTCACTTATCCCTAAGTCACATGCTAGGCTCCAACTACTATAAATGACCCTAAAAAGAAGGGAAAAGTTTTTATTTCTATCTGATATAAGTTTTGGACATAAATTTATTTTACTTATATGATAGAAGTTCTAGCTAATAGGCAAAAACTAGACATTATGCATAATATAGGAAACACAGGCAAAAGTTTTATTGTCTATCGAACAAAAAAAATTTGATTTTTGTCTATAAAACAAAATTTAAAATATTTAAAGACAGTTCTTCAGATATTGTATCCCTATGCGATGCAGGAACTGGCCATACTTCTACTCTTCCCGCATAGTGATCTGGTGTTCATGGTTAGTTTGTGAGTTGACTTAAAGTATTGAGATTCCATTCTTCGGATGACTTCATTTCATATTTGGTTTCTTATGTCATAGACTTTATTTTATATTTGTTTTGGCTATGGTTGAGGGCATGTCCTAACACTTTATTGGTACTAAGTTTTTGTTAGAGGCATTGCGGATACTGTGGACTCCTATTTTGGATTTCTTTAGATGTTGATCCGTTACAAAACCTTCTAGGATTTCTTATTACATTTTGTATTATGTTTGTATTTTTCCACTGCTAGGTTTCTTAGTTGTATTGGGAAAGTCTTGGGGGGCGGTCTCCAATCCTCGATGGACTTGGTATGCTACGAGGCATTTAGGAATGTTTCTAATTTTTGCTATCTTATTTCCTAGCTATATAATCTAAGGTCTTGGATCCCTCTAGCTCTTATTTGTTCTCTTTTTAGATCATGACTCCTAGATAATTGAAGCTTATGGAAACTCATCTGTCCCGCCTGAGGACAATACTGGTGGATCTCGTCCAACTTATGGGGTACAAACCCAGTCTAGGGTCGCTGCTTCTACTTGTCCGCATGAAATTCCATATGCCTTTACTAATTCTTCTCTAACTAGTGGCACTCATACTCATCCACCTCAGGGAGATAATACTAATGCGAAGTTTTGCCAATGCATTCACCTGTTGACTTAGTTGGTGACATCATAATTATATCAAACTGGTTCTGTTGGTATTGCTGGGAGTTTATATGAGGCCACTAGAGTTGGCCAGTTTATGAGACTGAGCCCTCTGATTTTTACTTGTACTAAGTTTGAGGAGGATTCTTAAGGTTTTATAGATGAGATGGAGAAGATATTTTGGGTTATGTATGCTACTGATGTAGAGGGCATGGAATTTGCTGCTTATTCGTTGAAGGATGTGGCATACCAATGGTACTAGGAATGGGAGCATCTTAGAGGTGATGATGTTGAGTCTGCTTAGTGGGATGATTTCTCTAGTGCCTTGCTAAACCGCTTCTTTCCTCGGGAGTTAAGGAAGACAAAAACTAAGAAATTCCTAAATTTGAAGCGAGACAGGATGACAGTAAATGAGTATGCCTTAAAGTTTTATCAAAAGTCATGGTTTGCCCCCGAGCTAGTATCTAGAATAAGGAAATTTATGTTTGGATTATCCCATGAGTTGTTTTTAAAAAGTAAGGCTGACTTCTTGATCAAGGATATTGATATATCTTGATTGGTAGTGTAAATATAGCAGGTTGAAGAGGAAAATTAGAGGCAAGCAGATATGAGGGAGAGGCAGAGTAAGATTTCAATATTAAAATCATGGTGAGGGTCAGTGGCAGAGTGGTAGAGATGGTCTAAGAAGAGGCAGGGCAACCCAAGTTCATATTTGATAGTTTGTGCTCCTTATCCAAAGCCTTTTGGAGATTATCCTTTTCAGAGTGGTGATGGTTATAGCATACAGGGAGCATAATCCCAGGACAATAGGTCCAGTCAACTCAATTATATCCTTCTTGCAAATTTTATGGTTGATTGCATCATGGCTTTTATGATGAGGGGATGAATAGGTATTTTATTTATGGTCAAATTGGACATTTGCAGCGGGATTATCCTTCAAAGGTTGTTTTTGTGGCCAATAAAGATCATATTCAACTTGATCAGCTCTTGCACCAGCAGGTGTAATTTATGGCAACAACACTGGACAGAACTACTTCTATGCTCTTACTACTCATTAGGAGTCTGAGGCATCTACTGATATCGTAACTGATATATTAAAACTCTTCTCAGGTGATATGTACTATTTACTTGACCTAACGTCTACTCTTTTTTATGTGACCCTACTTGTTATTATGTATTTTAGTTTTAGTATCGAGGGTATTTTGGACCCTTTTTATATTTCTACATCGGTGGGTGACTCAGTAGTTTTTAGAAGGGTCTATAGGGGTTGTGTGGTATCTGTTGGTGGTAGGGAAACCTTGGTGGATTTGTTTGAATTAGACATACTATATTTTGATGTTATCTTAAGGATGGACTAGTTACACTCATGCTATTCCTCTTTAGACTATCGAACTCATAAGGTCATCTTTAAATTCCCTAATAAGCTGATTATTGAGTGGGAAGGGAGTTTCTTACTGCCTAAGGGATGGTTTGTATCATATCTTAGAGCCCAAAAATTGATTTTCAAGTGATATCTTTATCATTTGGTCTGGGTTAAAAACTCTAACTCAAAAGATCCTTCTTTATAATCTGTTCCCATGGTTAGTGAATTTCTTGAGGTTTTTCCACATGATCTTCCTAGTGTTCCACCCAATAAGGAATTGGATTTTGGAATTGATCTTATTCTAGACGCTCATCATATATCTATCCCTCCTTATAGAATAGCTCGGGCTAAGTTGAAGGATCTTAAGGATCAGTTGAAGGATCTTCTTGACAAGGGTTTTATCTACCTTAGTATGTCCCCGTGGGGTGCTCCTATTCTTTTTGTTGTAAGACGGATGGTTCTCTTCAAATATATATTGATTACCGTTAGTTAAACAAGGTAACAGTGTAAAATAAGTACCTTCTTCCTAGGATTGATGATCTTTTTGATCAATTATAAGGAGATAAGTATTTTTGTAAGATTGACCTCCATTTGGGCTATCATTAGTAAAAGATTAGGGAGGAGGATATCTCTAAAACTACCTTTCATACCCAGTATGGACATTATGAATTCTTAGTTATGTCTTTTGGGTTGACCAATACCCCGATGACATTTATGAATCTCGTGAACCAAGTATTCCATTAGTTTTTAGATTTGTTTATGATTATGTTTATAGATGATATTCTGGTATATTCAAAGATTGAGGTGGATCATTCCAATCACCTCATGTTGTGTTCCAGACCCTAAAGGATCAATAATTGTATTCTATGTTTTCTAAGTGTGAGTTTTTATTGAATGATGTCACTTTTTTAGGTCATGTTGCTTTTAGTGATGGGATCATGGTAGATCCACAGAAGGTTGTGGTGGTTAAGAAGTGGCCTAAAACAACCATTCCAACCAATATTTGGAGCTTCTTAGGTTTAATAAATTATTATAGGAGGTTTATGGAGAGATTTTCATCGAATGCTAAACCTTTGACTAGGTTGAATTAGAAAAAGGTGAAGTTTCTCTGGTTCGATGCTCTTGAAGGGAGTTTTGAGAAGCTGAAAGATAAATTGGCTTTTGCCATAATTTTGACACTACTTGAGGGTAGTGATGGTTTCGTGGTTTATTTTTATATATCCCGTGTAGGACTTGGTTGTGTTTTGATAGAGCATCGAAATATGGTAGCATATGCTTTTAGGAAGTTAAAAGTTCAAGAGAGGAATTATCAAACTCATGATTTAGAGTAGTTGGTTGTGGTGTTTGCAATAAAGATTTGGTAGCATTATCTATATCCATGTTGATATCTTTTCAGACCATAAGAGCTTATAGTATGTTTTCACCTAGAAGGAGTTGAATCTCAGGTAGATAAGATGGCTTGAGTTGCTCAAAGACTATGACATGAGTGTCCACTATCACCCAGGTAAAGGTAACGTGGTTGTTGATGCTCTTAGCAGGTTATCTATGGAGATCTTATTTCATGTGGAAGAGAAGAAGTAGGATTTGGTAAAGGATATTCACTAGTTTGCTAATCTTGGAGTTCGTCACTTAGGTTCTAAGGATGGTGGTGTGTTTGTGCAAGAGGATGCAAAGTCATCTCATGGCACTGAGGTGATGGAGAAGCAGGTGCTGAATCCTATCTTGATGTAAATCAAAGATGATGTAGGTAGGTAAAAGGTGATGGATTTTGAGAATGGTGGTGATGGTACTTTATGGTACCAAGGGAGGTTATGTGTTCCTGATATGGATGGGTTGTGAGGTAGAATTTTGGCTGAAGCTCATGAGTAGCGTTATTCAATTTATCCTAGTTCGACTATGATATATAATAACCATAAAAAGATTTATTAGTGGAATAATATAAAGAGAGACGTGACCAATTTTGTGGCTAAGTGCATGGTGTGTCAACAATAAAAAGTAGAACACTTGAGGCCTTGTGGGTTGTCTCAAGATATTGAGTTGCCTGTATAGAAATGAGAAGTGGTAATTATGGATTTTGTTACTGGTCTTCTGCTATCTCAGAACCAGTTTGATTCTATTTGGGTCGTTATGGATTGGATAACTAAGTCTGCTCACTTCTTGTCAGTGAGGACTAATTATTCTGCCGAGGATCATGCAATGTTGTATATTTAGGAGGTCATGAAGTTTCATGGTACTCTTGTTTGCATTGTTTTGGATCATGGTACTCAGTTCTCATCTCATTTTTGGTGGTCATTTCAGTGAGGTTTTGGGACTAAGGTAACCCTTAGTACTGCTTTCCTCCCGCAGATAAATGAACAAGAGAAAAGGACCATTCAGACCATAGAGGATATGCTTTGGGCTTGTGTAATTAACTTTAGTGGTAGTTGAGTTGACCAGTTACCTCTTATGCGGTTTGCATACAATAATATCTATAACTCCAGCATTGGTATGGGCCCATTTGAGGAATTATATGGTAGGAGGTATCAATCTCCTATTGGGTGGTTTAAAGTTGGTGATGCAAGGTTATTTTGTCCTGAGTAGGTTCATCAAGCTATGGAGAAATTAAAGGTGATTCAGGATAGGATTAAGACTTTCCAAAGTTGCCAAAAGTCCTATGCGAACATGAGGCAAAGGGAGTTAGAGTTTGATGTGGGTGATTAGGTGTTCTTAAAGGTGTCTCCCATGAAGGGAATGATGCATTTTGGAAAGAAAGGGAAGCTTATTCCCCATTACATTAGTCCTTATTTAATTGAAGAGAGTGGGAAATATTGCTTATGAGTTAAAATTTCCTACAAGTTTGGGTTCTATTCACCCTGTGTTTCATGTGTCCATGTTGAGAAAATGCGTGGGTGATACTTCCTTGGTGGTGTCTATTGAGAATGTTGGCATCTCGGATTCCCTATCTTATGAAGAGGTCCTGGTAGAGAACTTAGATAGACAACTTCATTGATTACGGACTAAAGATGCATCATTGGTAAAGGTCCTTTGGAGGAACCATAAAGTGGAAGAAACCACTTAGGAAGCGAAAGAGGATATGAAGGCTAAGTATCCATTTCTATTCCATGTAATTGATAATGAAGCTTGAGTTATGAATTCTATTCTTCCTTGTTATTATTCGAGTTTATATTTTGAATCTAGCATAATATTACTATTCTCATTCAAAACGTATCCTAACTCATCATTCGAGGATGAATGATCCTAAGGAGGTATAATGTAACACCCTTAAAGTTTTGGGCATTATATTTTAGGCCTTTCAATACTTGAAATATCAGTTTTTTACTAAAATTATTTTGAGGATGTTAAAAGGGTAACCCAAAAGAGTTTTGGAATTTTTTAGAAGGGGTTCGGGGTGGTTTTGAGTCATGGAGGCAGTAGGCCTCCATGATATCCCCTTGTCATTGATCTTAGTCTCCACAATAGCCTCTGTTTCATGGAGGTAGGATCTTCATGATAGGGTCTGCAACATAGAGGATAGCCTCTGTGATGAGGTTCGTGCCACAAACCTATAGTAATTTTAGGGTTGTCTTGTTCTTCTAAAGTGGGATGAGGGGTAAATGGGTCCTTTCACTATAAGTACTATTTCTATCAGTTTTCAATATATGAAGGTCAATCTCATTAGTCTTAAACACCCAATCATAAATTCCCCTTTTTAAGTCAAGACTAGAGTTCAACGAGGTGATCATCTAGGGTCCTAAGAGTGTGGTTTTCTTCAAATTTCTTGGAAATTAAGGAATTCTTTCTTTTCCTGTACTTTTACTTTTCTTAAGGGAATTAATTTATTTTAAATGCATGGTTTTGATGTGGATTATTTCGTAGTTGAGGGATTTTGACATGATTGGTCATTAAATTGATTTCTCCATGGTTTATTATACAATATTCATGTTTCATTATTGATTTTGAACATTGTGGGGTGCATAGGAAAGGAGAATATATCGAGGGGTCATGTTTAAACCCCAATTTTATGATTTTTTCTTGAAATAAGGTTTGGAAACAATGTGCCCTCAACCTGTTTGTGAAATTGACCATGAATATAATTTTGTCACATAGTTTGACTCGTTGACTTGAACTAATGCATTGGTATAAAAGGTTAATGAACCATGATTTTATTTTATTAAACTTGGGGTATGTGGATTCCCCGTGTCAATGTTAATTGATTAATGGGTTTGTGTCCCAGCTGATTTAATAGGTTAGAGTATCATATTGTTAAGAATTAATATGGCATAATAATGAACTTTCAAGTGATATTGGTACGACAATACCAATGGTATGTCTTAATGCACAAATGGTTCTATTAATAGGAATATGTTTAAAAATTTTAACTAGGCTTAAAAGAAGGTTGTGTAGCTATTTGTGGAAGGTGGAGGTCTCGGGGGGGCCAATACTGGAAATTGCTCTAGCCGCTGTGAGGGTCAATATGGCTTAAGGGTTTGAGTCCCCTTGCTAAGACTAGGTGGTTCGCTTCCACCTTATTATATGATTGGGAGGTTCGAGTCCCCTATCTTATAATGCATGATCAGGTGCTTAATTTACCTTAGTATATGATTGGGTGGTTTGAGTTCCCCGTGCATATATATGAGATTATTATCTAGTTCGTGTGGCTATATGCACTAGGTTTTGACCAGGGGTGAGAGATGGGGCCCATATAGCCCGTGAATACTATTATATGTCGGTTAAGATACATAGTAGAGGTTAGTATTTCTAAACATTCATGTTAAGCCCTGTTCCTTACCCCAACATTCGATATGTATATGTATATGTATATGTATATGTATATGTATATATATATGTATATGTATATGTATATGTATATGTATATGTATATGTATATGTATATGTATAGGTATATGTATATGTATATGTATATGTATATGTATATGTATATGTATATGTATATGTATATGTATATGTATGTATGTATGTATGTATGTATGTATTTGCATTTGATGGTGTGTATGAGTTTTGAATGGTTTTGAATTATTACTTATGGCATTATTTATTGACTTATCCCTGAGTTACATGCTAGCGTTCCAACCACTAACTTTCGTCAGACGCTGTATCCCCACTCGATGCAGTAACTAGCCATACTTTTACTACTCTCGCACACTGATCAGGTGTTTGTGGTTAGTTCGTGAGTAACCTTGCAGTGGTGAGCTTCCATTCTCTAGAAAACTTCATTTCATGTTTGGTTTCTTATGTTGTAGACTTTATTTCATATTTGTTTTGACTATGGTCGAGGGCATGTCCCAACACCTTATTGGTACTCAATTTTTGTTAGAGGCTTTAAGGATACTGTGGACTTGGGTATTGTGGATATCTTTGGATGTTGATCCATTACAAAACCTTCCTGGATTGCTTATTATATTTTGTCTTATGTTGGTATTTATCTGTTGCTAGGTGTTCTTAGTTGTATTGAGATATGCTCAGGGTGCTTGAAAACCCCATATGTTTTTAACCTAGAAAATGAACCATTGTTCCTACGTATGAAACCTCCTATCCTGTGATTCATATTTGAGTACATGACTTACAATGAGTATCCTAGTGAGAAGAGATCTTATGATGTGTTAAGCGTGTTCATAAGAGTCAGAATAAGGCAAGCTAAGATCTTTTGAATCCATCAAGTTTTAGTGTTTGATTTCACAAGAGTCATCTATGAGAGAAAATAACTTGATGTATATGTGGTATTTTGGTAGATTTAAACCCACCAAATTGTAGAGGATTGAATTAGATTTCCAACGATACCAATTTAACCAAAATCCAACTCCCGAGCATGAAGTTATGGCTTTGCAAAGTGGAGTGCATCGCCTAACAAATCACCTAAGGCTACTGGAATGGTTATGCCATAAGTTGTGTGGCACACAACCTAACTTATGCCATAATTGGTGCGACGCACAACCTTACTTATGCATTAAGTTGTGCGGTGCACAACCTAGCTTTCGCGATAAGTTGTGCAACGCATATTTTATGGCCCAAGTGACTTAAACACCCTATTTTGAGTTATTTTAAGGGCAGAATGGGTATTTCCCACCCCTATATAAGTCTATAACACAGGATTTAGCCCGAATTCAACCAAAATATAGTCACTTCTCTCAAAATTCACTTAAGAACAAGTTAGGGTTCTCAATTAGGGATTCAAATTCAAGAAAATTCTACCATAAATATTCGCCAAATCAAGAACTAAGGTATGCATAGTGTTCATTCATGAATTCCTTTGGTCCATGAATCCCAAGAATCAAGTTTTAAACTATGGATTATGATATTCATGCTATGGGTTGATTATGTTCACGTGGTTGTTGTGGTATGATTCCCAAGTTGGAATCTTTATGCGTTTTTCATGAAACTAGTTAGCATGCAAGTTGAAATCTATGAATTGAGTTGTTTATGATGTGTAATTTGATGATTACACCTATGCCCTAAGTTGTGCATATAAGGTGTATGATAAAATGCCTAAGAGGATAGAAATTGTGTATTATAGCTCAATTGTGATCCATATGATAAGTGCATGTTTTACCCTTATGTTCAAATGTCTCCCATGCTATTGATGTGCAATGAAGATGTTTATTGGAATTCTCATGATGTTAGAGTATGAAATTAAGACATTGAGTATATGCATTCCTACCATGTACAAGATTATGATAACCATGTACTTCATGAAATCCCCAACTTATTGTATTATGGATTGTTAATGTTAGTCATGATAACAATGTCATACCTTGTCAGTTTTCTTCTATCGAGTTCTGGGGTACTTGTACACGAAAATTTAGCAGTGTGGCTTGAGCCAGTGTCATGTTTTTACGATATCCTCAGTCAAGCCATGTTCAGTAGGATTCAGTCAATCATGTGACTCAGGAAAACTTAGTGAACTCAGTAAAATTAGTAATCCTGTAATCTCAGAAAGCTTAGAAATTCTGTAATATTAGTAGTATTCCGTCAGTCAATGGAACTCAATCAACTCAGTCCAGTTTACTTCAGTTAATCATGTTCAGTGTCTATTCAGATGGGAGTAGGATTTAGCACCGAGTGAACCCAAGAATGAGGACACACACTGATAGTTGAGGGTGTGATCCTTAGAAGCAATTCTTATGTTCGAGAACTATGTAGCTATTACAAGTTAATACATCAACACTGACAGATGAGGGTTAATGAGGTGGATAAAAACTGGCAGATGAGTTTCCCACCGTTCTCTTTTGGGGACACTGCCAGATGAGTGTCACCCACAGCTTATCTTTACCAGTGGTGCAGTATTGACACCCTTCCAAATGGGGTTACAGATTGTATCCCAACTCAGCTATAATGCACTATTTCAGGCATATCGGTTAGATGACTACTTCCCACAGTCTCAGTCTCAGTAAAAGAACTCATATAGTTCTTCAAATTTTAGGAATGTCACATACGGTCAACTTAGCACAGTATGGAACTCAGCTAGTTCCATCAGAACCTAGACTGTCAAACACAATCGCTCAGTATCAGTTATATCAGTTATCAGTAACTCATGTTATTAGTAATCTGACTCAGTAGTCAGTACCATCAATAATTAAGTTATAGTCACTTATTCATGCATGTATTCTCACGTTCATGTTGTACAGTCAGTTAGCATTGTTCATGCATTTGAACTCTTTGCATTCAACCTACCTCACATGCATACCAGTACATTCAATCGTACTGATGCATTTGTGCTATGGTGTTTATTCTATACCATAGGTTCAGAAGTACGAGCTCCAAAGCATCAGTAGAATTCTAGTTTTAGCAGTCAGAGTTAGAAGTGAGTCCTCATCCTTTGAGGACATGATCATTATTTTATTTCTTCATTACTTAGTGTATTTCAGTAGTTAGAGTTAGTTGGGGACATATCCTATCAACTCCTTATTCTAATAGTTAAGTTTTAGAGGCTTTTCAGACTATAGTATATTCTGACAGTTTTGTTTCAGTTTGTTTTAGTATTGATATACCGTACTTTTAGATGTTATATTTTATAATTTTTGAACCTTATGGTCTTTCAACCATTATTTCCACATTTATATAATATATTATGCAGTGTTCAGCTACAGATATTAGTCATGGGTTAGCTTGTGGTCCTTCAGGGTCATAAGCACCATGTAGCGCTTCAGGTATCATATTCGCGGTGTTTCACACTTGGTATCAGAGCCAAAGGTTCAGCAGTGTCCTAGGAAGTCTGAAAAGACACATCTAGTTGAGTCTTGTGTAGGGGTGTGTTGTACACCACACTTATGTACAGGAGATTATGAGATGTTTTAGGAACAGTTTCCTTTCTTTCAGTATGCATGTCATGCCAGTGAGCATGAACTCAAATTTAACTCTCATTCTAATCTATTTCTCCCTTTCATTACAGAACATGCCTCCAAAAAGGACTAATGAAAGAAGAACTGAGAATCAGTCAGTACCTCCGCCCATTCAGGCAGATTCCCTGGACGAGCATGCCTTTCATGGAAAATTTAGAATTGTCCCTTACCTTATCTTACTAGATAGTAGCTCAGAGTAATTAGCAGGCTGTTGTCCCACCTAGGAATATGATTCATGCCCAGCAGATTAAGGTGGGAAAGTGTAGAAAGAGAGAAAATAAGAGAGCAAGAACAAGTAATTTTAGTTTTACTCAGCCTAAGTCAGAGGGTGGTAACCATTATCAGCATTACCCAAAGGCATCCATTCTAGCTCCTTTCTCAGCCAGTGCTCCAGTTCCTAAATTCAGAGATAGGGCGCCAGGCCCCTAAACCTCATGGCAGCGGTAGCATTGCCCGGACCAATCCCCTTTGTCAGACTTGTGGCAAGCATTACAAGGGTGTTTGCAGAGATGGCAATGGTGTTTGTTTTGGATATGGTTAGTCAAGTCACAGAGTCCGATACTGTCCTAAGACTGGTCCATAAAGTCAGCATAACCATCCTTCAGTTTAGTTCGATCGCCCAAATCAACAGGGTGCCACATCTAGTGCAACCAATGGGCAATGTTAAAATAGACTCTATGCTCTTTAGTCCCAATAGGATCAGGAAAATTCTCTTGATATAGTCACTAGTACGTTACAGTTCTTTCACTTGCATGTTTATGCTTTGCTAGATCTAGGAGCTTCCTTGTTTTTTGTTACTCTTTATATAGCAGTTGATTTCGGAATCAGTGCTGAAACTCTAGCAGAGCCATTCTCAATCTCTACCCTAGTGGGTAAAACCATCATAGCCCAGCAGTTATACAAGAATTGCCCGATTATAGTATTTTAAAAAGTCACTTCAGCAGACTTAGCGTATTAGAGATGACTGAATTTGAATGTTATTGTCAGCATGGATTGGCTTCATTCCTGCTATGCTAGAATCGATTGTACAAATAGAATTGTCCAGTTTAAGTTTCCGAATGAACCTGTCCTTGAGTGGAAAGGTAGTATTTCGGCATTCAGGGATCAGTTTATTTCCTACCTACGGGATAAAAAAATGATATCTAAAGGATATGTCTATCATATTGTTCGAGTTAAGGACTCTAGCTCCGAGACTCCCAGTCTTGAATCAGTCCTAGTCATGAATGAATATTTAGATATCTTTCCCAAAGATCTTCTAAGAATTCCTCCCAAAAGGGAAATAGACTTTGGCATTGATCTTCTTCCAGATACTAAGCCTATATCTATTCTGCCATACAGAATGGCACCAGCAGAACTCAGAGAATTGAAAGAACAATTAAAGAATCTCTTAGATAAGGGGTTTATTAGACCCAGTGTATCCCCGTGGGGCGCACCAGTCTTATTCGTGCAAAAGAAAGATGGTTCTCTCAGAATGTGCATAGATTACCGTCAGATCAATAAAGTCACAGTCAAGAACAAGTATCCACTTCTCAGAATCAATGTCTTGTTTGACCAACTTCAGAGTGTCAGTTAATTTCTCTAAGATAAACCTCAGATCAGGCTATCATCAGCTCAGGTCAGATAAGGTGACATTCTACAAACGGCTTTTCAAAGTCGGTATGGTCACTTCATATTCTTAGTCATGTCATTTGGTCTTACCGATTCCCCAGTAGCTTTCATAGACTTGATGAACCGAGTGTTCAACCAATACTTGGACATGTTCTTCATAGTCTTCATAGATGACATCCTTGTCTATTCCCGGAATAAGCGTGATTCTGCAAACCATCATAGAATAGTATTATAGACCCTCAAAACCCATCAGTTATTATGATATCTATTCATTCCCCACAAGTCATCTCTATGATCATCACTCATATTCGTGTACGTTAGTGAAAATCATGTACGCTTAAAGTTTCTATTATAAGGAGTTCCAGTTCACTCAGTGTTACGAATCATGTTCTATGAGTATAGAAATTTAAGACTCAGGTCATGCAGCTCATGAGTCATACACTCTTGTCATGCTTTAAATTATGCTCAACTCACATGACTCATGCTCCACTCCTAATAATCAGCCAAACTCAAACTATTTCATGTATACCCTCAGTTTAGATCCCTTGGTGAATCCGTTGGGATGATGTTTAATCCCTCGAGTCTTAGTTACAAAGTCAGTTCAGTAACCAATATTCAGTAAAGGACTCAGATAGTCCTACAAAACATGGCTTTCAACTATCAATTACTTAACCATCAGAATTCAATACTTTAGTACCAGTCTAAACCTTGGTTATCAGAAACCAGTATTCAGTCCTAGCTACAGTATAAGTTACAGTTACAGTCTCAATTACCGTCTTAGCTATAATCTCAGTCCTAGTCCTAGCCCAGTAATCAGGTCGATAACTCAATTCAACTTTGGTTTTACTTGACCATAGTGGACAGTAACCAGTCACTCATTTGTCAGCCTTTCAATACCTTAGTTTACAAGACTATTCTAGAATCATGTTATACTCCTGGTGTTGCATTCTCAAATAATACAATTACCCTCAATTCATGACCAGTTATCTTATGTCACTCAGTCAGTCCTTATCTTCTATGCATAATGCTCTGCAGTTGCAGTCCAGTTATTCAAGACTAAGTACAGTTTCGTCTTGTAGACCCAATATTTTGTTATCAGTTATTCAGTTAATCAGATAAGTTAGTATGTTTAGGCATTCGTGCTTAACGTTTGTGCAAATATTTTCAGTAGTCTCAGGTAAAGAAGAAGTACTTCAGTTAAGTATAAGTTTTCAGTATGAGTTAGATTGATCAACCAGTAATTTAGTTTAGCAATCAGGCAATAAGTTTGTATGGTATGGTTTCCCATCTTTCTACCTAGTCCTACTACTAGAAATCTCAGGAATGTAACTATTCCAAGATAGAAAGTCTCAGTAGTTGCAAGATCAGCTCAATTTATGTATTATGTCTCAGTTTTAAATCCCAGATATTTTGTCACAATTCAGTTCATAGGTGCCCTGTGCATATTCCTAGTTTTCCTCTGTATCTTAGTCAAGTCAGTATTCTTCTAGGGACATAATGTCCCAAGGGAGAGATACTATATAACCCCCGAATTATCATACCCTAAATACTCCAATTTCTCTTTGTATAATGAATCCAATTTGGAGTTATGGGTACCCATAGGTTAACCCTCTAGCTCTATTATCAACCATAAGCTATGTACTCAATGGCTCAGTTAAGTTCATGATACCCAGTCCATGTCATATGTTACAGACTCAGCCATATTCTTATGTTCCCATTCATGCGTGTTTAGAAAGGATCTCCTGATTTAGATAATTTTTTGTGTTTAAAAATATCTCCCACGAAGGGAGTGAAGAGGTTTGGCAAGAAAGGAAAGCTCAGTCCCTGATAGGCCGGTCCCTTCAAAATTCTCAATCTCTTTGGCAAAGTAACTTATGATATCGAGTCGCCGTCATATCTAGCTTTAGTGTATCTGGTCTTTCATGTATCCTTGCTAAAGAAATGCATAGGTTACCCCGCAGTCGTAGTCCCTATTGAGGGCATAGGCATTCAGAACAACCTCTCTTTTGGAGAGATTCCAGTCAAAATTTTTTACTACTAGATTCAAAGACTGAGGAACAAAGAGGTCCCTCTAGTCAAAGTTCTTTGGTGAAATCAGCCTGTTGAGGGAGATACTTGGGAAGCAAAAGAAGAAATGTGATCCAAGTACCGTCACCTCTTATCCACTAATCCATACTCAGCCCAAGATTATATCTTTCCTTAAACTTATTCAGTTTCATGTTCAAATTTTAGTTATAAACCAGTTTCATGCTCAGATTCCCATCATAAACTTGATATCAAATACCATCGCATATTCAGCCATGTTTTTGTGCATCATATCAGTCATGTATTTATGCATCAGATAAGCATTCTCCTTGTGAGAAACTCAATTTATCAGAAATACCAATCATGCATTCGAGAATTAGTTTAGTCATGAAAACATGCATTAAATATGCACGCTCAGTATAATACAATCAGCTTATCAGTCATGTTAGTCATGTAATCATGTTTTAGTAATTCATGTCCAGTGTGTACTTCATTTATCATTTGTCTCCTCTCAGTCAGTCTCATTCTAGGACTAATGTTCCCAAGGGGGAGATATTGTAATACCCCATATATTTTAAGCTAGAAAATAAACCATTTTTCCTACGTATGAAACCTCCTATCCTGTGATTCATATTTTAGTACATGACTTAAAATGAGTATCCTAGTGATAACAGAGCTTATGATGTGTGAAGCGTGTTCATAAGAGTCACTTAGAGTAAGGCAAGCTAAGAGCTTTTGAATCCATCAAGTTTTAGTGTTAGATTTTGCAAGAGTCATCTATGAGCGAGAATAACTTGATGTATATATGGTATTTTGGAAGATTTATACCCACCAATTTGTAGAGGATTAAATTAGCTTTCCAACGATACTAATTTTACAAAAATCCGACACCCAAGTAAGACGTTATGGCTTTGCAAAGTGGAGTTCGTCGCCTAACAAATCGCCTAAGGCTACTGGAATGGTTATGGCATAAGTTGTGCAATGCACAACCTAAATTATGCCATAAGTTGTGCTACGAATAACATAGCTTATGCGATAAGCTATGTGCCGCATATCTTATGGCCCAAGTGACTTAAACACCCAATTTTTTAAAGTTACTTTAAGGGCAGAATGGGTATTTACCATCCCTATATAAGCCTATAACATGAGATTTAGCCCCAATTCAGCTAAAATATAGTCACTTCTCTCAAAATTCTCTCAAGAACAAGTTAGGGTTCTTAATTGGGGATTCAAATTCAAGAAAATTCCACCATAAATCTTCGCGGAATCAAGAACTAAGGTAAGCATAGTGTTCATTCATGGATTTCTTTTGTCCATGAAGCCCAAGAATCAAGTTTTAAACTATGGATTATGATATTCATGATATGGGTTGATTATGTTCATGTGGTTGTTGTGGTATGATTCCCAAATTAGAATTTTTATGCGTTTTTCATGAAACTACGTTAGCATGCAAGTTGAAATCCATGAATTGAGATGTTTATGATGTGTAATTTGATGATTACACCTATGCCCTAAGTTGTGCATGTAAGGTGTTTGATAAAATGCCTAAGAGGATAGAAATTGTGTATTATAGCTCAATTTGTGATCCATATGATAAGTGCATGTTTTATCCATATGATAAGTGCATGTTTTACCCATATGTTCAAATGACACCCATGCTATTGATGTGCAATATATATGTTTATTGGAATGCTCGTGATGTTAGAGTATGAAATTAAGACATTGAGTATATGCATTCCTACCATGTACAAGATTATGATAACCATGTACTTCATGAAATCCCCAACTTATTGTATTATGGATTGCTAATGTTGGTCATGTATTCAAGAATGTCATACCTTGTCAGTTTTCTTCTATCGAGTTCTGGGGTACTTGTACCCGACAATTTAGCTGTGTGCCTAGAGCCAGTTTCAAGTTTTTATGATATCCTCAGTCAAGCCATGTTCAGTAGAATTCAGTCAATCATGAGACTCAGGAAAACTTAGTAAACTCAGTAATCCCAGTAATCTCAGAAAGTTTAGAAATTTAGTAATCTCAGTAGTATTCCGTTGGTCAATGAAACTCAACGAACTCAGTCCAGTTCAGTTCAGTTAATCATGTTTAGTGTCTATTTAGATAAGAGTAGGATTTAGCACCGAGAGAACCCAAGGATAAGGACACAAAGTGATAGTTGAGGGTGTGACCCTTAGAAGCAATCCTTACATTCCAAAATTATGTAGCCAGTCTAGGTTGAGACATCGACACTGACAGATGAGGTGGATAAAAACTATCAGATGAGGGTCCCACCATTCTCTTTTGGGGACACTACCAGATGAGGGTCCACCATAGCTTATCTTTACCAGTGGTGCGGTATTGACACTCTTCTAATTGGGGTTACAGATCGGACTCCAACTCAGCTATAATGCATCATTTGGGGCATGTCGGTTAGTTGACTTCTTTCCACAGTCTCAGTCTCAGTAAAAGAACACAGATAGTTCTTCAGATTTCAAAATTGTCAGATACGATTAACTCAAGACAATACGGAACTCAGCTAGTTCCATCACAACCTAGACTATTAAATATAGTCGCTCAGTATCAGTTATATCAGTTATCACTAACTCATGTTATCAGTAATCAGACTCAGTAGTCAGAACCATCACGAATTCAGTTATAGTCACTTATTCATGCATGTATTCTCACGTTCATATTATACAGTCAGTTAGCATTGTTCATGCATTTGAACCCTTTGCATTCAGCCTACCTCACATGCATACTAGTACATTCAATTGTACTGAAGCATTTGCACTATGGTATTTTATTCTAAACCATAGCTTCAGAAGCACGAGCTCTAGAGCATTAGTAGCATTCTAGTTTCATCAGTCAAGGTTAGCAGTGAGTCCTCATCCTTCGAAGACATGATCATTACTTTATTTCTTTATTACTTAGTGTATTTCAGTGGTTAGAGTTAGTTGGGGACATGTCCCGTCAACTCCTTATTTAGATAGTTCAGTTTTAGAGGCTTTTCAGTCTATAGTATGTTTAGACAGTTTTGTTTTAATTTTTTTTTGTATTGATATACCGTACTTTCAGATATTATGTTTTATCAATTTTGAACCTTATGGCCTTTCAGCCTTTATTTCTGCATTTTTACAATATATTATGCAGTGTTCAGGTACAGATATCATTCATGGGTTAGCTTGTGATCCTTCCAGGTCATGAGCACCTTGTAGCGCTCCAAGTACCAAATTGGAGGCGTTACAGGTATAGTCTCTGATCCTCGGTGGACTTGGCATACCCGTCATAGCTAAGACCTAGTTCAAGTCATTATAGTATATGACCAACGTATGCTTCAACGTGAAAAGTCTAGAGAGTTGCAAAATCAGTTCATGAGATCTGGAACATACTAAGTGCTAGATACTGTCTGTATATGCTATATACAGTTCGTATGTGACCAAAGTATATGCAAGAATGAAAAATCTTGAGAGTTATAGGATCCAAGCAGGAAGGTTGCCACAAATGTAGAACCACACATGTTTCGTATGTTCTACATACGGTCTGTATGTTATCTAAATAAGTGTCCACTAACCTCAAATTTCCTTGTTCATTTGGGTATTGATTTTTATGGTTTCCGTGTATTCTAGAAATATCCTATTGATGTTTTATATTCAGTTTACACACTTCATATACTCACAAACTTATATTTTTAATTCTAAGATCCTATTTGGTCTTGGAATTACTCTGAATTGATTTTGGTTGATAATTCAGTTGAAGCTTTGGGTTTTCACTTGTTGATTATTGTGATATCATTTAATGCATTCAATCATGAATATTATTAATCATTTCATAATAATGAGACCCTTAGATAGGGTTGTGGGAACCCTAGCATATTGATGAAGCAGGGGATGTGTTAAGTTGTTCTGAGCCATTATTTGAGCATGTATTGTATTATCTTTGGTTTGATAGCTTCTCTAGCGGTAGAAAACATTAGGATCTCACCTAAATTATTACTACTTACTCCAAAAGAGGAGTAGTGATTAGGAAAAGATAATTACAACAGTAATTTTAAGGTTAATTGTCGATCTAGGATAACTAGTTTTATCCATGTAAGAATTTTATCTATCATCTAATAACTTGAGACTCAAAAGGTAATAGTTAACTGGAATCTAGGATAAGGGTTAGTAATGCAACATCCTGAGACTCAAAAGGTAAAGGGTGAAATCCGTCAATGAGTCCATAAGACATTTGATAGGACATAACTTATCAGATTCTACATGCAAGGTACTGTATTAGTTTAGCAGAGAACGATATAGCTACTGAGTTGAGAAACCAAGGGTAGCACAATCCTAGTATTTGTTACAGCTGATTACAACCAATGTTTATATTTGCTACTTGTTCAAGATTGTTCTCAAAAACCTTTTTTTATTTCCAGTACAACCTGTTGACTTCTGTAAATGAGAGCTTCAATTCCACATGTTCCCTTTGAATTCGATCCCAACCTTTGTTAGGTTACTTTATTTGACAACGACTGTGTTATATTCAAATTGAAGTTATAGCATGGACATTATCAAATTTTAGCGTTGTTGCTGGGGAATATAGTGTTGAGTTATGAATCAAAGTTTTGGAAGTTTGTAGGTATTTTGTTTCTTGTTCTTAGTAGGGTATACTTCGGTGTATGACTAGCACAGGGAGTAGAGGCAATTCCTTACTCCCACTGAATCTAAATCCAGAGAGGATCCTATAGTCGATAGGTAGGATGATAGAGCCTAAGTTAGATGATATCCCTGAAGGGGTTTGTGATGGTACACACCAGTTGTCTCTCCCTTATCAGAATGAAGTTCAGGACATTGTTGACCAACAGATTGGGGAGTGGTTAGCCCAAGCTACTAACCAGAGGCTGGAAAAAGATGCTCAGCGCATAACTCAAAAAGTAGAGTTAGCTGTGTAGATACAGTAAGCATAGCTCCAAGCTTCCCTCGTTGGTAACAGAGTTAGAGTTGTCTGAGCTTAGGTAATCCTAGAATACCAATACTTGCAACCATATGATGATGATTATGAGGACTTAGGATACGTTGAGCCGGTGGAAACAAGAGCTATCACTCCTTCTATTTTACTGCCAGGTGTGAAGTTTGATATAACCAGTGCTATGATCTCGTTCTTAAAGTTAAAGGGTGTAATTGCGGGGTTTCCTACTGATGACGTAAATAAGCACCTTGAAAATTTCATTAGGATTTGTAGTTATTATACTAATCTAGGGGTAAATTAGAAGACACTTAGATTGAGGTTGTTCCCTTTCTTACTGACAGAAGAAGCATCTTTATGTTTAGGGGAACTTCTAAGAGCATATATCACCATACGAAATGAGTTACACAAGAAATTCTTGGACTGGTTCTTTCCTCCATCCAGGATGTTGCAGCTTAAGGAAAAGATTTATAATTTCAAGCAGCTGCAGTCTGAGTCTATATATGACGTTTAGTTTAGGGTCAAGAAGAAGTTGGGTATGGTTCCCAACGATTGAATTTCAGGGACAAGATTATTGGAGATATTCTATAGAGCCCTGACCATCGATTTTAGATCCATGGTAGTCAACATCTCGGGAATTGCTTTTATAAGACTATACTAGAAGGAAACTTTTGATATTCTAGACCAGGTCTTTCTCACTAATTGAGGGTGGCAAACTCAGGAGGATAAGAGGGGTTCTGAAACTTATGCTATTGGTGCCTCCAATGACAAGAGATATCACGAACCAAAGCAGGGCCTGGCCATGAGGGTATCTCAAGTCCTACATAGATCGGAGATGACCCTCTGCTCCTAACCAAACCAAACCCAACACCCCAATGTCGGATAAATTCCAAACATATAATAAGATAGCATGCAACAAGCTTAAGGAAAGTCAAAACATGTCTATAATCGATGACCAATGACTGGCCAAACAATCGACCAACATCACCCAATATCCACTGTAATCCAAATAAATCCTTCTAAACAAAGAACCAAAACCAGTCTTGGTCGGGATATATCCTCGACTCCGACAAATGACAATGAGAATGAAAATGATAATGTTAATGATAATGAAAGTAACTATAAACTTAAATCTAAGAATGAAAGCTAGTGAAATCCCTAAGCCTTTCAGGGAATAAAAGCTCACCACGAACCAACAAACTGAACCGATCAATCTTACTTTGCATAGAAATAGTAGAAGAAGCTTGGGTGTCTATATCCCTTGGGGATACAGTGTCCAAAGATGGTTAGAAGGGTAAACTCTAGCATGTAACTTAGGGATAAGGATAACATAATGTCATGATCAACAGTTTAAAATCATTCAAAACCAACGCACATAATCTAATGCACATAAAGATAGATTTATTACATGCTATTATAGGGAACAAGACTTAACATATGCTTTAAGACTATAGACTGGGTTGTGTAGCTTAACCGTTATAACGTACGAAGGAACCCAGGGCTATATGGGCCCAACACTCCCCCAGCTGGTAGGGCCTCAGTGTGTGTGGCCGCACAAACTAGACGATATACACATGTACTATGAGCGACTCGAACCTCCCTACATATCAAGGTGACATGAGCACCAAATCATGTAATAAGATGTAGGGGACTAAAACTTCTAAATCATATGATAATAATAATAAGGGGGACTTGAAACCCCTCGAGCATATAGACCCCCCGTGTCGGCAATCGTGGTTTCCATTGTTAGTCCTTTGGGATCTCCACTTTCACGACTCAGCTATACAACCCTTATTAAAGCCCAAATAAAACAAGAATCACAGATTGCCATTCATTGAAATACATTACATATTAAAGCATACACTGTTGGTATCGTCATACCAACTATACTTGCAAGATAACATCAGTATGCCACACCAATTATCTTTACTTGGGGGAATTCACAACCCCCTTGGTTCAATTTTACAAATTCCCACATTTCTCATAATTTAAAACCAATTTCACAATATGGGGTTAGGGTCATAACCACTTCAAAAGTCACAAGTTTGGGGAAAATCACAATTCCCAAGTTCATTCCCATACCCATGCACCCACGAGTTCAAAACCACAATTAGCATGAATAATCATATGTAAACCAGGGGAAAACATTGTTCAACAACAAGCATTTAAAACCCTCAACCCTTGATTTCAATCCAACATAAATATCTTATGAACAATACTTTAATACATAATTTTTTTACAAATTAACAATGAGAGAAGAGTAACATGCCTGAAATAATAAGTTTCATAGAAGGAATTAAACCCTTAAGCCCTTGGAAACCCTAAGTATGGCTTCTTGAGAGAATTTAAGATAGTTTTTGATAGTGTTTTAGTGAATTAATAATGCTAATGGGGACCCCAATAGGGTTTATGGTCATAGGTTAAAATTGGGGTAGGAGGGAAATCTCCAAAGTTCCTTTAATGAAAAGACTGAAAATTGTTCCAAGTGACTACGGGTCACTATACGACTCGTATAGACATATTATGACTCATCACAAGGAGTCATAGTTTAGACAGAACCACCTATACCCCATACTCTTCTGGCTATTATTCATACCACTAACTCGTAACCATACACAATGACTAATAACCACTTCTCATACTCAAGACAATAATAATTTGGGATGACACACTAACACCCCACAATTAGGACATAATGGCTCGTCATAAGTCTTTACGAGTCATGGCCTCAAGTAGTAATGAAGATAGTGTCTTTAGCCAAACTTTTTCGACACCTTACGACTTGATCCTAACTACTCGTAAGAAGTCTTGAAGACTAGTTGAGAGCCACTCGTACTCTGAGCAGAATACTAAGACACTTGTTTTGATTAAGTTATGATCGAGTCCCTATGACCCATTATGTCTCCCTACGACTCGTCAGGGGAGTCATAGTTAGGACAGTGAGGATAAAATTTCATAAAATTTTTCAATGACCAAAAATTTAGGGAGTTACATACTTCCCCCCTTAGGATCATTCATCCTCTAATGATAGGACAAGTCATTTATTGGCACGATTTGACTCCACATACCACTAATCTTACCTTTAACAAAGACATAATACAAATATGCCAAGAAAATCACCATTTCCTTTAACAAAGTCAAAAAACATGGATGTTAAGGGATATACATAACTCAAACACGATTATCTGGAAAGGGAAACAATAACATATACTTGGACTTCATGCTGTCTTTAGCTTCCCAAGTAGCTTTCTCAACCTTTTGGTTCCTCCAAAGAACCTTTACCAAAGCCAGGTCCTTAGTTTGCAATCGATGAACTTGCTGATCCAAAACCTCAATTGGGACAAGGAATCCAAGATATCCACCTCCTCCAATGAAACAACCATCAAAGGATCACTAATGCACTTTCTCAACATAAAATATAGAACATCGAGTGAATAGAGCTCAAGCTGAAAGGCATCTTAAATTCATATGAAACATTACCAACCCTCTTCAAAACTAAGTACGGACCGACATAACGGGGACTGAGCTTTCTCTTCTTTCCAAATTGCATCACTCTTTGCATGGGAGACACTTTCGCGAACACTCAATCACCAACACTAAACTCAAACTCCCTTCATCTCACATTCACGTAGGACTTTTGGCAACTTTTGGTGGCCTTAATTCTATCCCGAATCACCTTAACCTTCTCCATGGCTTGGTGAACCAAATCAAGGTGAAACGACTTATTATCACCAACCTCAAATCACCCAATAGGAGATCTACACCTCCTACCATATAAGGCCTTAAATGGAGCCATACCAATGCTAGAGTGATAACTGTTGTTGTAGGTAAATTCTACGAGAGGCAAGTGGTCAACTCAACTACCACCAAAATAACAAACACTAGCCCAAAACATATCTTTCAAGGCATAAATTATCCTTTTTGCTTTCCCATATATATGCGGTGGAAAGAGGTACTAAGGGATACCTTAGCCCCCAAACCTCACTAAAGAATCTCCAAAAGTGAGAGAAGAACTGGGTACCTTGATCATATATGATAGAGACTAGAGTACTATGAAAATTCACTATCTCCTCAATAAACAACTTGGTATAATCCTCAAAAGAGAAAGTAGTCCTCACCAGTAAGAAGTAAGCAGACTTAGTCATCCTATCCATGATGACACAAATTGAATTAAATTATTGGCAAGACCGCGGAAGACTAGTAACAAAATCAATATTAATTACCCTCCATTTTTACACCGGTAGTTCAACCTCCTGAATTAACCCATCAGGCCTCAAGTGATCTACCTTCACATGCTGACACACCATGCAATTAGCCACAAAATCAGCCACGTCCCTCTTAGATCATGATATATTTTTGTAAAACCAGTATGAATAGTATAATACAACTTATGAGCTTCGGCAAGAGTTCTTCCGTGCAACCCATCAACATCGGATACACATAATCTACCTTGTTACCTCAATATACCATCAACACCAATCTCAAAAACCATTACTTTTTGCCTACCTACATCATTCTTGATTTAAATCAGAATAGGATCCAACACTTGCTTCTCTTTTACTTCAGCAATAAGAGATGACCTTGCCATCTCTTGAACAATCACACCACTATTCTCAAAATCTACGAGACGAACTCTGAGATTAGCTGAATGGTGAATATCCTTCACCAAATCCCTCTTTTCCTTATCAACATAACATAAGCTTTTATGGACAACCAGTTAAGAGCATCAACAACCACATTAGATTTTCTTAAATGATAGTGAAGACTCGTGTCATAGTCCTTGAGCAAATCAAGCCATCTCCTTTGCCAAAGATTTAATTCTTTCTGGGTGAACACATATTGCAGGCTCTTATGATTAGAAAAAATTATCAACATGGAACCTATACAATAATGCTGCCATATCTTTAACGCAAATACCATGGCTAATAATTTTAAATAATGGGTCGAATAATTCTTCTCATGAACTTTCAATAATCTAGAAGAATAAGCATCCATCGTGCCATGTTGCATCAATACACAACCCGGTCCCACTCGGGACGCATCATAAAAGACAACAAAACCTTCAGTGCCTTTAGGTAAAGTCAAGACTGGAGCTAAAATTAACTTATCTTTCAGCCTCTCAAAACTACCCTCACTAGCATCAAGCCAAAATAACATTACCTTTTTTTGAGTCAACTTAGTTAATGAGATAGCAATAGAAGAGAAACTTTTCACAAACCTCCTATAGTAGCTGGCTAAACCTAAAAAGCTCTGAATGTAGAATGGAGTCATGGGTCTAGGAAACCTTTTAAACACCATAACCTTTTGTGGATCCACCATGATCCCTTCATAGTAACAACATCAAGGGATGTCT